>NC_136973.1:10276575-10528143 GCF_032717465.1 Coenobita brevimanus | reverse complement strand
AGGAGGAAATTTGTTACGGTCAGACATGCTGTCGAGAGCTTCAACATTTGAGCAGTTTAAGACAGAATTCCTCAGGAAATTCTGTGAAGGCAAGAATTTTCTTGGTGGTATAATCCCAGCATTACACAAAATTGTAGACCTACTTAGGCAAACACACTCAGGCTCAGACTTAGGGAAGATTACAGCACATATTTCGACCATTAAAAAGACCCTTTTATCTAGATTAGAAAACTCAAGACTGGGTCACAGAGGATGGTAATATATCACCAGTGCATGTCGTTGATATTATTGGCTACATAGCAGCTCTATGCCAATTTCCTGACAGGATATTAAAAATTTCAAAAATCATACCATATCATCCAGGGATGAGTTTACTTGACTCCATTTATGAGGTGGAATTAAACTGCAGTAAAGCTGGTGTGACTGACACATCACAGGCAAAGAGGACAGGGATCAAAGAGCCAGAAATCGTAGCAGGGATAAATAAGTCAAGTCCTGGCAAAAACCAGAGACTATCTCGACCACTTCGGAAACAAGCACACAGTCAGGTTAGCTCAAGGACTCGTTCCCGCACACCAGGTAACAGGGCGTTACAAAAGACTGGCCGAAGTCCCAGTAGACATCGATCGGCACAAAGAGAAGCAAATGGAAGATCACCATAGGTCGAACTCAAATAACACTCTGTTATTATTGTGCAATGACTGGTCACACAAAATCGGAGTGTTACATTAAAACGAAAGAAGATAGGCAAAAGGGAAAAGGTTTCAAGGCATTTTGCAGATATCATAGGTTCACCGGACATTGGACCTCAGATTGTAAAACGATAGAAAAAATGTTATCCATCTATAGATTGGGGGAAGATCGTACCAGCACAAAAGACGACGACACATAAAACACCCCAAAAAACAGTCAACATATGAACTCTCTTTGGAAATGAATGCATTTTGGTTTCTGGCCCACCAGTGAATTTATTAACGCAAGATGAGTTAGCAAGAATTTTTAGAAATAGAAGAAAAGTGACGTTTTTGGAAAACTCAGACTTAAATTTATACACAGTGGACGGTAAAGAAATACCAGTTATTGGTATGATTGAGTAAAACATGAATTCCACAGAGATCACAAAATCATTTACTAATTATCAATTAGCGGAGAAATGCTGCTTGGACTTAACACAATGAGAACACAAAATATAATATTAATGCCACATTTTCAAGGGAATTCATTATGACTGCGAATTCATAGAGGAAATTTCATCTCCTGATAATACAGCCAGCAATTATAGGAAATCTACCGTCACAAGAACGATTACACACAAAACCAAAATGGGGGAGTCCAACGTACAACTTCTCAAAGAAAATGGGCGAGTAGACCAGTTGCCACAGCCCAACCCCCACTCCTCACTCAGACAGTGCAAACGTGACTCATCCATTTTTTTTTTTTAATGCGAGGAAGAAGGAACCAAAGGCCATAAGCCCGCAATAACAGTTCCCTCCAAGAGAAAAACAAAATACAAGAGAGATCCAAATTCAAGATCCATTCATTTCGAGATGCCTGGACACACTGCGTATGAAAGACGAGATCATAGGAAGCAGGAAATACAGACAGAGGGAGACAGTTCCAGAGTTGACCTGTTGCATAAATGAAGGACTGGGAGTAACGGTTAACTCTTGCATTAGAGAGCTGGACAGAAAAGGGATGAGAATTTGCTGCTAAGCGGGTGCTAAGCGCCCGTCGTAGAGGTGGAGGAATGCATGCAGACAGTTCAGAGGAGCAGTGACCATTAAAGCAGCGATAGAAAAGAGATAAAGATACAACTGCGGCGAAGAGACAGAGGTTGAAGGGAGTCAGTAAGAGGAGGAGAGTTAATGAGACGAAAAGCCTTTGACTCCACCCTATTGAGAAGAGCTGTATGTGGGGAGCCTCCCCACACATGAGAGTTGTACTCCACACAGGGGCGGATAAAACCTCTGTATAGAGTCAGCAATTGTGCAGGGGTAAAAAAGAACGGAATCGGCTTAGCATACCCAATCTCTTGGAAGCAGATTTTACAAGAGATGTAATATGATCTTTCCAAAATAAATCCCAAGTAAATGCAAGGAAGATGCAGGATTAAACATTAGTGGGTATACCTGTGGAAGATTTTGACGGGTTGATAGGTGTAAGAACTGAGTCTTAGATGCATTAAAAACAAGATTATTTTTACCCCAGTCAGAGATACGAGCCAAGTCAGACATTAGGTGTGCCATAGCCTCATCCCTTGTTTGTTGAAGTAACTGCTGAGATGGGCGTTGCGGGAACCGAATGGAACGGTGAAGGGTGGAGTCATCAGCGTATGAGTGGATAGGGTTAGATGTACAGCTTAGAAGGTCATTGATGAATAAGAGGAAAAGAGTTGGCGATAGGACAGAGCCCTGAGGAACACTACTGTTGATAGATTTAGAAGAAGAACGATGGCCGTCTACAACAGCGGCTATAGAACGCACAAACCTACCCAGCCAGCATTAATCATGATATAAATTTACCACCAAAATCATTCATGCAAGTTACGATTAAGAGTAAATTGAGAAATTGTAATGTCATTTCATTAGAAGAGACGTTTAGAATAAATGGCCTTTTGATAGAGAGCGCCCTGTGCTGGATGAATGACAAGAGTAAGACGAATGTCATTTTAGCTAACACCATGAACAGAGATGTGAAGAATAAGAAAGGAGCCTGTATTTCTAGGTTACAAAATTTGCCCAGCTCCTATACTCGAAGTGACAGTAGCAGGGGCGTCGAGCAGAGTAAACTCTTCAGAGTGCATAAAGGAGAATTTGATTCACTCAGGTCAATTCAACGTAGACAAAGATCTCTTGGATCTCATAGAAAAACACAGACAAACGGTATTACCTGGAGAACAGTTAGGGTGTACTAACCTGATTACACACAAGATTAACGTACATCCGGACACACAACCTGTATATATACCAGCTTATAGGGTCGCTCATTCTCAACGCGCCCTGGCAAATCAGTATGTTGAGGAAATGTTAAAACTAGGTGTTATTGAACCATCTGTCTCCCAGTGGAATCCCCCATTATTTTTCGTGGCCAAACGAAACGGAAAATGCGTGCGGTAGTAGATTACCGTAATTTAAATCAGCACAAAATCCCTGACCGGTTTCCTGTGCTATTGTTAAGTGACGTCTTACAAAATATTGGACCAGAAAATAATGTATTTTCCACAAACGATTTGCTCAATGGCTATTACCAAACTAGCCTCGACCAAGAATCACGCAAATACACTGCTTTCTCCATGAATACAGGACACTACCAAAACAAACGAATGCCTATGGGTTCCAGAGACTGATGAATTACATATTGTCTGGAATGCTGGGAAAAGGAATATTTGTCTATCTAGATGACACTATTATAGCTACTCCAGGCATAGACGAACATCTACAGAAAGTAGACCACCTCCTAAAAGAACTTGCTGATTCTGGCTTAAAAATTAAGCTGTTTAAATGCAAATTTTGCTTTAAGGAAATAAAATTCTTAGGCCATAGATTAGATGCCCAAGGTATTCACACGTCCGAGGACAAAATACAGGCGGCAAGGGATTTCCCAGACCCTACAAATATAGATGAAATAAGACAGTTTGGGGGGCTAGCGGGTTATTAACGCTCCTTTATTAACTAATTGTCTCATATAGCACAACCGCTATTCATTCTACTAAAAAAAGTTGCTGTATTTCAGTGGGAATGAATGAATGAATGAATAAATGAAGGAAAGAAAATGTGAAATGGCTGCGCAACAGCAGAGGTCATATGCCGCCGAACGCAAACATTAAAATAAAGTCAAAATATATTCAAAACGATAAAAAGCAAAGAGATAAACAATGCATAAAACACACGAACAATATAAAAGAATAAAAGAAACCACCAAAGCTAAAAAACGGGATGGAAAGATATGGGTTAAAATTAGACCATTATCATTAAAACACAGACTAATATACGGAAAAGTCCTACAGCTTGCGGAGAAGGCCAGAACTCAACACAAAACAGAAGGTGCCTCCCCCCATAGCCAAGCCTCTTCCCAAGAACCGAGGAAAGAAGGTACGATCCGTCGGCAGCTTGGCACCCGGAAAGGTACTGCTGACGAAGGTCCCCAAGACTGGGGCATTCGACAAGGAGATGCCGCACAGTCAAAGGAACCAGACAGTCATTGCAATAGGGAGGGGGCACCCTCTCCATTAAAAAACCATGGGTCAGCCTAGTATGTGCGATCCGGAGATGAGCCAAAGCTGTTTCCCACTGTCGAGACAGTCCCACATACCCCCCATCACCCAGGTTCCTACGAATGCTGTGGAGTTTGTTCGCCCCTGCTGCATCCCACCTCCTCTGCCAGCAGAAACGGACAGCCTCCACAGTGGCTGCACATAAATCCTCGGTTGGGACATGGTACTGAGGAGAGGAAGGGTGAGAGGCAGCAGCTCTCGCCAAAGAGTCAGCACGCTCATTGCCCATGACCCCCAAATGTGCAGGGACCCAAAGCAACTGTACAGAGTATCCTCGCCAACATAATTGATTGGTTGATTGATTGCAAGTAATTAAAATCTAGCGGCGCAACTGCCAGGGTCATATGCCGCCGGACGACAAAGTAAAAGGCACAGCAAAATAAAAAGTGCATATTCAAATTAAAGTTAATATCTGTTAGTAGGAATAAAATAATGAAAATAATAAAATAATAGTTTATGAAGTATCAACTACTTATAAAAGTGGAAGGAGGCCTGCATCCTGAAGAAAACTAAAAACATCACTAAAATCGGTAGAGGCTTCACCAAGCATCGAGGACAAACAGTATGCACCATCTGCCCCCTTATACCTATGAAAGAATCTCTGACGCAGGTCCCACAGACTCGGACACTCGACCAGCAAGTGACGGACAGTAAGGGGAACAAGGCAGACATCACAGTACGGTTGATTTATCATTCATCAGGAACCCATGTGTAAGCCGCGAATGCCCAATGCGATGCCTAGCAAGAGCCACCTCCAATCGCCGAGACATAGAGGGAAGAACCCTTGGCACAATCACTCTCTGAAAGATTTCTTTTAGTTTATTGTGAGAAACAACATCCCAGTGTCTCTGCCAAAACGTACGAATTGCGTACTGCAAGTAAGGTGCTACATCAGAAGCAGGAAGTGGGTAGTCGGTTGGGGGCTGTTGAGATTGACTGATTGATTGATTGATTGTATTAGAAACTAGCGGCGCAACTGCCAGGGTCATATGCCGCCGGACAACAAGCTAAAAAGCTTAGCAAATGAATAGTGCATTTTCGAAATAAAGTTAATAACTATTTCTAGAAATAAAAAACTGAAAATAATAAAAGAATAGTAAAAAAAAAAATAAGTACTTATAAAAGTGGAAGGAGGCCCGCCTCCTGAAGAAAACCAAAAACATCACTAAAATCGCTATGGGCTCCACCAAGCATCGAGGAGAGACACTAGGCACCATCTGCCCCTCTATGCCTATGGAGGAATCTCTGACGCAGGTCCCCCAGACTTGGGCAATCGACCAGCAAGTGACGGACAGTAAGGGGAAGAAGGCAGTCATCACTGTACGGTTGAGTCTCACCACTCATCAGGAACCCATGTGTAAGACGAGAGTGCCCAATGCGAAGCCTAGGAAGAGCCACCTCCAATCGTCGAGGCATGGAAGGGAGAACCCTTGGCACAACCACTCTTTGAAAGACCTCTTTCAGCTTATTATGAGCGACATCATCCCAGCGTCTCTGCCAACGCACATGAATTCTGCACCGCAAGTAAGGTGTTAGATCAGATGCAGGAAGCGAATATTCGGTTGGAGGCTGTTGAGAAGATACAGCTTTGGCCAATGCATCCGCCGTCTCATTGCCCACCACACCAACATGTGCAGGAACCCAGCAAAAATCCACTCTCTTCCCCCAACGACGAATGAGGAACAGTCACTCCAAAATAGGTAAAAGGAAAGGATGGGGAGAGTTAAAAGAGTCCAGGTCCAGAAGCGCCCCTTGAGAATCGCTAATAATAGTAAAATAATTGTCAGGGTGAACAAACACCATCTTCAGGGCTAAAATGATGGCTGACAACTCTGCAGTAAAAACTGAGGCAACCAAAGGAAGACTACCTCCACGGCTAAAATTGGGAAATACCACTCCAAAACCAACACCTGATGTTGATTTATAGCCATCAGTATATACAGGCACAGAACCATCATGACTAGAAGAATGTTCTAAAAGTAACTGTAAAAGATACTGAGAAGTGACAAAATCCTTTGAGTCTGCAAAGGCCTGCGGAAAGTTACCTTGGGCAATATCCAAGGTGCAACCCTCAGGATCTGAACAGGACTGACAAGTACTGCCGACAAAGCAAACTCCTCCATAACATCCCGAGCTCTATACCCAAATGGAATAGGCATGCGAGGGTGTCTACTATAACACAAAAAACAAGACAGTTTCGTCACACACTCACAGACAAGCGAGTCTGGAAGGCGACGAATCCGGATCCAGCACCGTACTGCAACAGACTGACATAGAAGTTCTAAGGGAGGCACACCAGCTTCCACCAACAAGCTGGGAACTGGAGAGGACAGAAAAGCCCCTGTTGCAAGGCGAAGACCAGCATGATAGACAGCATCTCGAGTTTTTAGTCTGGATTCTGTGGCAGAGAAGTATACCTCATAGCCATATGACAGCTTAGAGGTTACAAAAACCTGAAACAAATGCAAGAGCGTCCTCCGATCAGCACCCCAAGAGGTATGGGACAGAACCCTCAATAAACTGAGAGCCTTCATACATGTTGTTTTAAGATCTGCTAAGTGTGAAACCCATGTCAAACGACAGTCAAACGTCAGGCCCAAGAATTTCGTCTCTGTCACACAACGGAGTCTCCTGCCACAAAGCTGGAGATCAGGGTCCGGATGTACCCTTCTCATCCGACAGAAGTGCATAGCCACAGTCTTAGATGGGGAAACCCGAAAACCCTTGGAAGTTGCCCAGGCAGAAATCTTGTCAACGGCAAGTGGCATATGCCGCTCAATAGCAGATATGCGGGAGCCGGAAAACCATATAGCTAAGTCATCCACATAAAGGGATGAGGATACCCCAACAGGCACAGTGTCAATGATACCATTGATGGCCACTGCAAACAGGGAAACACTTAAGATACTTCCCTGTTGGACACCTTCCTCCTGGTACAGTGGCACAGAGAAGGTAGAACCCACACGGACTCGAAATACACGATAAGTCAAGAAGTCTCCAAGCAACATAGGCAGACGACCATGTAAACCAAAGGCATGAAGTTGTTGGAGGATGCAATGGTGCCAGGCAATGTCATAGGCCTTCTCAAGGCAAAAAAACACAGCCACAAGATGTTGCTTGGAGGCAAAAGCTTCACAGATCGACGCCTCGAGCCTGATAAGGTTGTCTGAAGTGCACCATAGTTTATAGAAACCACTCTGCAATGGAGAAAGTAATCTTTATACATAATCCACATAAACCTAACACCGACCATCTTTTTGAACAGCTTGCACACACATGATGTTAAAGTGATAGGGCGATAGTTGGACACTTAGGAATGGTCTTTTCCAGGCTTGGGAATGGGGAGGACAATACCCAACTTCCAGCTCCTCGGAATAGAGCCCTATCTCCAAACCCTGTTAAAAAGGTCCAATAAAAACTGAAGTGAATCAGTCAGCAGATGATGGAGCATAGCGTATGGAATATCGTCAGGTCCAGGAACAGTGTCACCACACTCTGAAAGGGCAACATGCAGCTCACGGAGGCTGAAATCTAAATTATACAGCTCTCCGCCACAAGAGCGGAAGTCAAGACCCAGACTCTCCTGATTCCAATGAAAGGTAGCAAATAGCTGAGAAGAATCCTTTTCAAGACAACATAATACTGATTTGCAAAAGCAGAGGCTACTGCATCTAGTGCAGACACAAGTTCTAGGTGAAGGCGCAACACAGATAGGGAGAGGGGCAAGAACCTACCAGAAATCTTGTGCACCTCTATCCACACCATAGACATTGGAGTTGAGGATGTAACTGTAGAAACATACGACCTCCACGAGGTATGGCGAGCATTCTTCACGATCCATCTATAGTGAGCACGTGCTTTGCGAAACTGTATTTTTAGAAAAACAACATTACGATTGGCAAAATACCGGCGGGCAGCTGCTTCGTAAGCTCCCGTTGCTATGGAGCAATCATCATTCCACCATGGCACAGGTCTCTGGGAAAAAAACACCAGAAGTCAGTTGGATGGAATGAACCCCTGCTGCGAAAATGTTGTTAGTAAAATAACGTTTGGCATCATCGATAATTGAAAAATCAGTAACCCTGTTGGCAAATACACATAGTTCCTCAAAGAGAGACCAATCAGCTCTGTCCAGACACCAGCATGGCATACGGGCTGCAGGAACAGAGTGAGTAGGCTGGACCATCACAGGATAATGGTCACTATTATGTAGATCATCCAAAAACTCCCAAGAAAAAGCAAGGGCACAGTCAGAGGAGGAAACGGTAATGTCAATGACAGAAAACGTGCCAGTCTGAACATGAAAATGGGTTGGCCTCCCATCATTTAGGACAACCAAATGTAAATCCCCAACCAAAGAGGCAAGATCACCCTGGGGATTTGAAAGTGAGTCACCCCACAAAGGATGGTGGCCATTAAGGTCACCAAGGAGTAGGAAAGGGGGTGAAAGATGGCTGATAAGGGTTTCTAGATCAGCACGTATTACAAGAACAGAAGGTGGAAGGCACAGACAACAGATGGTAAAGCACCTCCCAACGTGCATCTGTGCTGCTAGAACTTGAAAGTGGGATTGAATCTCAAAAGAAATAAAGGGGACATCAGAACGGCAGAAAATTGCACATCCACCGCTGTGACCACCAGGAGGAGATGCGTGGAAGACCTCATACCCCCAAATAGAAGGGAATTGTCTGTCCCCCACCATTGTCTCCTGAAGACAGACTTAGTGGGTTCAGAGCAGAGAGTAATAACTGCAATTCCTCCCAATGTGGCAAGGCACCTCAACAATTCCACTGAAGACAGATTGGTACCGACTGAGCCATACTGATTAGTATTAAATATTATGAACTGAGAAACACCAAGGCTATGTAACTAGCTCGTTGGGAAGGGGGTGAAAGCCCTTCTTCCTAGGCGTGGAGCTCTGCCTCACCAACCGAGAAGACAATGAAGATTTAGAGTTTCCATGGGTGGAAGTACCCTTACCCTGAGACACGTCCCGCCCATTGCCAGAATGAGCCCGAAGCACAGAGACCTTCTTGGAAGACCCACTTGCCCCGTCCTCACACCCACGTGATCGTTCACCTGGCACCTCGGGGCAAACTGAACCCCTCCCCAACCGAATCAACCAAAGGTTGGCTGCTGGGTGATGGATCAGAGGGAGCAAGCGACTGAGCTCTGAGGATCTAAAGACCCAGGCTCCACAACACCTGAGCAAGAGGCAGGGACTGGAATCTTGCAAGGGCCATCATGAACATGAACAGACTTAAATGCCACCACTGGCTGGGTTGTTGAGCGATGAGCCTCCTCAGAATCCTCATGCGGTGCAGAAGTTTGAACCTTGGAAGGAGGGGAGTCACCCAAAAACTCCTCACTCCTCACGCATTTGAGGTTGGCAGATGCAACCTCCATCTCTGCACCAGAACTTAAAGCATTAGAAACTGTAGTGGCACACTGTAAAGAAGAGTGAACAACACTAGCAAAGAGAGCAGATGGTACAGGAGCAGCACTTGGTATGGGAGTAGCAGCCGATACAGGAGTATGAGAGAGGCTGTTTTTTTTTTTTTTGATATGTCAGGACAAGGAGAAGCATCATCATGGTCGTCTGCCACCATCACATAAGGGTGTTGATCCTCTGTCACTAAAATGGGGGCAGAAACATTAGTTGGAGAAGGCGGGTTATCAACCACCTCACAAGCAACAGGAGCCTGTGCAACATCAGTCTGCAAATCATAGGAGAGAGGAGCAGAAGATGGCACAGATCGAGGCAGAGTCCTAGACACAAGATGCCGCACCGATGCACTGGAGAGGGCAGAGGCATAAGAAACTCCGGGCTGGAAATATCGAGTCTGGACTCTCCTTTTTGCCTCAGGAAAGGAAACCTTGTCATGGGTACATATAGATAAAATCTCTTTCTCAAAAGCATAACAAGGACAGTGCTGAGAGGAGGCAGCATGGGCATGCCCACAATGGCAGCATTTAGTAGGCGCCTGACAGTCACCAGAATGGGAGGAGCGACCACAAGAAACACATATACCAGGAAAACCAGCTTGCATATGGCGTATCGAAGGAGTTCCCAGGAGTAACTGACTCCCTTACACTGGTTAAAGGTGGCGTGAGGTCCAGAAGTCAAATTGGTGCCAGATACAGAGGTCAGTGACTGTAGACGGGAGCTCTGTTCTGGGGAGGACACCTCAATAAGGAGACTACCATCCCCTTGGGACAAGACCACATGTTCTCGACCACAGATAGACACAATTGCAAGGTGCAAGTCGAAAATATCGGTATTTAACACTGAGCCTACCACAGAGGGATTTAGCACTAGATACTTTGAATAATTTACTTGCACAGTGCTTTCCAGGCCGAACCTCAGAGCCTAACCAGCCCGATATGACTTCCCCCTTGTCCCAGTTGAATGCTGAGGCAGAGGAGGAGAGTCCCTGGGGGCCTGGAAAGGCTCCAGATTGGCAATGATGGAGCCAGATCCTGAAGAGTGTCCAGGGGCAGGTGCCACGGTGTCAACAGCATTTTTAATTGAATTGGCCATATATTATAAAATGAACTTCATTCCCTCACCCCTCCACCCACCACAGAGTCCAACAATGGGAGGTCGTATGCCAGGGACAACACCACTGGAGACCCCAGAGGTAGCGGGAGAGTATACGCAGGTAACCACTGGGGGACCTGGCAAGGGCGACTCCAGGACGACAGGAGCCACCAGGTCCCCCAGTGCAAACTTGACCCTAGACAATGCATGACCAGCCGATTGACCTGGTCGGGCCCAACCAGGCCGCCCATCTAGCCAGAATAAAGGACCAAAAAGGTGTATTATTAGCTGCAGGGCGCATCGTCGTTCAAGCCCTAGGACTATAGTCTCCCAGCATTACAGGACTCCACGCACGGCAATCACGTGGGGAGGCAGCAGTCCTGCCCTAGATGGTAAATGGGCAAGGACTAACATCACCAGCAGGCCTCCTCCACCAGTGATGTAGGTGGTGCTTGGTCCACGAGACCGACAAATGCTCAACCTTACATAGGTAGGCATGCCTCCAAAGTAGGTGGCACTGCCAGCCACGCTTCAAGCCCCGCCACCACGTCAAGGTGACCCCCCCTCAGTGGGGTCTAGGTCGGGGAACATAAGGTTTAACCTTAAGCTTCCACCACGCAGCAGTGATAACCTCCGGAAAGTAAGGCGGTCAAATGTTAAGATAAGAGTGGGCGTGGGGGTTAAAAGCCAATCAACTTTCTTCATATTTCTCGGTACTGCTACAACATCCTGAAGAGCCAGCCCCTCTAAGAGGGAAGAATCAGAATATGAGATCAAGTCACGAGAATACACAACCCCTCGGGACTGATTAGGACCAAGTGACGAGAGGCAGATACAGGATAGCAGGCGACCTTAGTTAGAGACTGGATGCGTGAACTCTCCTCTTCATTAATGGCTTCTAACAATAGAGAACCATCGCCCTGCAAAGAGACCTTGGGTGTAAATCCACATGCTGTAACTAGACCACTGTGATTCTGAAAACTGTTCAGGTTCTTGAAGAAAGTATAATCATCCGTTTTGAGGACTATATTTTTTGTATAAGAGTGTCTCACAAAGACATCAGGTAAAAACTCGATACAGGGAACATCCGGATTCGCAGTTTTGACAAATGACTCTGAAGGTACAGTGTCATCACCAAGAGAGTGACCAGGTGATGCTGACTCGTGCGGCTGGTCACCGACCACACGAGTGGTTAAAGAAGTTTCTGATGTATCCATATATACAATAGTGAGATAAAATGGCACAAGGAGCCAAGGGAAACCGCCTACCAGCGAGTGAGGGGACCGAGCGCAGTCTGATGGGAGTAGGGTACCTCGTCCCCACAGGGTGACCCAAAAAGGACACCCCATAATGCGAAAGTTCCCTCCCACCAGTGCAAAGACCCTCTTCCCCAACACCCCCCAACGAACCAACTCAGGACAGCACCAAGGCGATCCCTCTGGAGGGCGGCACCGATGACCCGTACGGGTAACCTACGTTTCGGACAGCGCTTAGTCAGACCCCTCACCCACAACCCTACCAGCATGGGAGACCCTGCCAGATGTCATTACATCTGCGGGCAGGCTTGTGGGATCACAGAGACACGCAAGCCCCCCCACTAAGGCAAGGTGGCTGCCCACGGGGGGGATCTCTCCATCGAGCAGGTTTACAAACACCTTAGTCCACGGAAAAGGAACTTATTCCGACGTCTGTACATCCAATATACCCAGCCTTACAACTAGGACATGTAAATTTGTAAACATCTGAACATAGAGGAGTAGGCCCTCTATCTTTGTAACTGAAAAAATTCTTTTTCTTAAAGTCACTGGTAAGTATAATCCTAAAATTTACAGAAAGAAAACTGTTTCTTAATTCTTTAAGTACCAGATTGTGAAACTGATAACTAATTATTCCTAAAAGATATTTTTTTTCACCCTCAGAAATGTTTTCTGATTTCTGGAAATAATTGGGTGTGTTTCCCAATCACTTTTGCGCACATTTGTGGAAGTTGCATATTTAGCGATTTCGGCCAAGAATAAAATTATGAGGCCATCACTCCAGCAAAATAATTTTGACCTACCCCAAAGTGTGTACTATCTCCCATAACTAGTTCACAATTGGCGCTACATTTTATTCTTGAAGTCGCCGCTAAGATGAATTGAAAAAAAAAAAAAAAGCAAGAAAAAAGGCAATAGGTTCATCGGAAACTAAAAATCCAGTTAATCTGAACACACTTGGCACAGCAGCTCAGGTCAACGCTCAAGAAACCTGATTTTTTAGACCCATCGTGACTAATAAAACTATGTATATTAGGATACAAATAATGTTTATATATCTCTGGACAGGTATGTATTTACATTCTCTTAAAAATAATATCTGGTAATGAATACGTACACAATTTTCTTTTACACTATTTACTGTCATTCGGAGTAATCTCATCGTGATAAATATGGATAATGATTTAACACGAGCGGTCATACTGTGAAAAAATTTCATTTTCTCATATTTGATCAGGAGGCTCATGATGCCACTTTGAAGCCTGAGTTACCACGATGAAAACAATATCCGCTTTATCTCTAGGCTTCCCACTGGTTAACGCGAATCAAACGAAATTCTTTGGGCTTAAACCCCATAAATACCAGCCTTCCTTACCTGTGAATCGGTATCATCCTGTGTGTTACCACATTCAGCCTTTTACTGATTTCCTTTCTTTTTCCGAGGCGGAATGTTTTCAACCTTATAATATTCTCTGAAATTTAAATGCAACTAGTAGTATTTCCCAGCTAGTTTAGAGGATATTTGTGGAAGTTACATATATTGTGCTTTCGCCCTCAATTATCCTTTTTTTTTTTTTTTTTTAGGATGACAAGTATAATATATTTGCAAGACTCCTAAATTGGATGATTTTATCGTAACAAAACAACTTGTACCCTTTAATTATCCTGAAGTTACCACTAAAAAGGAAATAAGTCACAACTGACCCTCTTCCTTACGTAAAAGTCCAAACGATCTCCAGATGACAGTAATAGTTCTTTCAGTGTTCTCGTAACCTAGATTTTTCTTGTAGCTGCCATGTAGTATATGTCAACCGAGATTTGGAATAATGTTATAAATTGTAATTAATTACATATCTCGGTATGGCCATAGTTCATACTTTCTTCTACTAAACTCTATGTGAGTCAAAAGTTCATCATTATTTCATGCTCAGATGTTATCAAAGTTTTTGATCAACTTTGCTTAGGAAAATATGGCTTATGGTGTCACAAGAATCTTCATCATGTGGAAATGTTCTTTCTTATTTTTTTTTTTTTTTTTTTACATTCATTCAGGAGGTTCGATATAATTTTAAAGTGCTGTTGCTTCGGATACAAAAGAATACTTATTCAACATTTCTAGCTTGTTTCGGTGACATCCACATGATTACACTGAATTGTTCTTAAAGAACACAGACGCTAACAAATCAAACGCTAGCTTTCTTTACATGTCAATGGATTTCATGGTAAAAGTTTCCAAAATATGATTTTTTCTTCTCCAGAAGTGTCTTGTGAGTTTTGGAAATAATTGGGTGTGTTTCCCAATCAATATTGAGTATATTTGAGGAAGCTCCATATATTGCGATTTCCATTGATAATTTTAGACAGGCATCATCATGCTATACGAGTTTCGACATACCCCCAGTGCGGATCCTATCAGCCATAACCAGTTCACAATTGGCACTACTTTTCATTCTTGAAGTCATTTTTAAGTTAAAAAAAAAAAAAAAAAACTAGACTCATCTGAATTTAAAAATCCAGTTAATCACAACAGTTCAGCTAAAGGAGAATGCAACCTGATTTTCTTAAGACCCATCATGAGCAATAAAACTATGCATATGGGGATCCAAGTAATGTTTTTATATTGTATCTTTCAGTACTGATATCTGTATACTTTTTCCTAATAATACCTAAATGATAATCAATACCTTAACAGTTTTCGTTAAATGATTTATTGCTTTTCAGAAATATTTTACCTTGGTAAATATGGAAAATGATATCACGGAAACCGTCATCCAGGGAAAATATTCCGCTTTTTAAAAATCTGATCAATAGGCTAAAGACGCCACTTAAAAGCCCCAGTTATAGACATTAATAATATCAGTTTTATCTCTAAATTACCAAGTTTTTTACACGTCTCTAATCAAACGAAACTCTTTGATCTTAAACCTCCATATGATAGCTTTCCATACCTGTGAATCGATTTTATCCTACGTGTTACCTCATTTAGCCTTGTTGCTGATTGTTTTCCCTGGCGGAATTTTTTCCTCAGCAATGTTTTCTGAATTAAAGATGCAATTTGGAAATTTTCGCAGCCAATATAGAGCACATTTGTGGAAATTTCGTAATATATAGTGTTTTCGCCCTCAATTATACTGTTATTAGGATGACAAATATAATAGTTCGTCATTACTAATACAGCGGATACTTTTACGGTAACAAAACAACCTGTACCATTTTTTTTTTTTCCTGAAGTTAACAATACAAACGAAAAAACACAAAAATGACCCTCTTCCTTAGGTAAAAATTTAAACATTCTCCAGACGACATCCGTACCGTTCATTCATTGTTCCTTCAGCCTGCATTTTCTTTTTTTGCAGCTGTCATGTACTATACGTTGACGGAGATGAGGAATAAAGTTCTATCTATCTATCTATTGCCAGACGCCTCAATCCCGTTTGGGGTGGCCACAAACAAATCGCCTCCAAGTCGCCCTGTCCCCTGCCATTTCACTGCCCTGCTCCCAACTCGCACCCCCCTCTCTCATATACCTCTCCACTCCATCCCTCCACCTCATCCTCGGCCTCCCCCTCCCTCTTCCCCCCTCCACCTCACTCTCATACACTCTCTTCTTCAGTCTTTCACCCTCCATCCTCTCCACATGGCCAAACCACCTCAGTGTGTTCCTCATAACGCTTCCTATCACATCCACATCTACACCACAACGCTCCTTTATATCCTCATTCGTCAGCCTCTCTTTCCATGTGACTTCACAGGCTTCTCTTAAATATCTCATTTCCACTGCTTTCACTCTTGACTTGTGTCCTTCCAACAACGTCCAAGCTTCAATTCCGTACGTTAGAGTTGGTATCACAATACTGTCATGTAGTAACTTTTTCACTTCCATGCTCACTTCCCTGTTTCTTATCACTGCTTTCAAAGAACCAGCAACCTTTCTTCCCTGCTGTACCCTTTCAAGCACTTCACCCTCCAAACCTCCATCCTTACTCATCACACTACCCAAGTACTTAAATGTACATTTTCCAATTCCTCACCATACAACCTCGCTGTACATTCACTGACTTCACCTCTCTCAAAGACCATCACTTTACTCATCCCTACATTCACCTTTAGATTCCGTTTCTTACACACTCTCCCAAACTCATCCACCAAGCCTTGCAGCTCCCCTTCGTCTTCACTCAACAACACAGTATCATCTGCAAACAACAGTACAGGGAGTTTCCCAACACTATCCTCTCTCACCAGGGCCACTCCAATATCCACTACCCTACCTTGTACCTCTTTTATTACCCCATCCATGTAAAGATTGAACAACCATGGAGACATGACACATCCCTGTTCCAACCCAACTTTCAAGGAGAAAAATTCACTTAGTTCACCATCCACACGCACTGCAGCCTTTGCACCATCGTACATACTCTTCACAGGATTCAACAACTTCCCATCTACTCCATATATTCTCATCACTTTCCACAATCCTTGTCTATCCACCCTGTCATATGCTTTCTCCAAATCCATGAAAGCCGCATACAACTTCTTTCCCTTCTCTAGAAACTTTTCCACTAAAGATCTAGGAATGAATATCTGATCTACACAACCTCTTCCCTTTCTAAAGCCTCCCTCTTCTTCCCCAACTAATTTCTCTGTTCTTTCTCTAACTCTGTCAATAAGTATCCTACCATACACTTTTCCTATTATACTAAGAAGACAAATGCCCCTATGATTACCACATACTTCTTTTTCCCCTTTTCCTTTGTACAAGGGAGTAATTATACCTGACTTCCAATTCTCCGGGACTCTACCTTCCTCCCAGGCCACTCTGCACATCTTCCACATCCATTCTACTACTATCTCTCCCCCATGCTTCAGCATTTCACCACACACTCCATCAATTCCTGGGGCTTTCCCCAATTTAACTTTCTTCATTGCTTCCACAACTTCTATCCTACTGAATTCTTCCTGTCTTCTCACCTCCCTCCTTCTCCCAGCCATTCCCCAGCCACTTATACTCGCATTACTTCCATCCTCTATGTTCAACAATTCCTTTAAGTGTTCTCTCCATCTGCTCACTTTTTCTCCCTTCTCCACCAGTAATCTACCATTTTTATCTTTTACTCCCCTGCTAACTTCACTTCCACCCTGTCTTACTCTTTTCACCTCTTTCCAGAACATTTTCTTACAATCCCTCCACTTTACACTCAAATTCCTTCCAAATTCCTCATCCACTCTCTTCTTACTCTCTCTTACTAATCTTTTCACCTCTCTCTTTCTTACTACATATAACTCTCTCTTTCTTTCTGCATATAACTCTCTCTTCCGCCTCTCAACTTCTTCCACGCCCCTATTTCTCATCCATTCATTGTATGCTTTCTTCTTTTGTGCCACAGCCTGTCTCACCTCTTCAGTCCACCACGCTGTTCCTTGCACCCCCCTCCGTCTTCTCTTCCTTCCACACACCACATCACATGCTGCACATATTTCTTCTGTAAATGTCCTACACACACCTTCCACGTCTCCCATCTGCTCCAATTCATATTTGCCCAATCGTCCCTCCACTTCTCTCTTATACTCTGCCTTTTTCTCATCCTCTTGTAACCTTTCCATTCTCCTTGCAACTACTCCTTCCTCTCGTCTTTCCCTTCTTCTATTCCTCCATCTTACTTGAATTCTAATTCTGGTCACCACCAAGTAGTGGTCAGAAAGTCCACTCCCCCAACCTCTATAAACTCTTGCATCCATTACACATCTTCGCATCCTTTCATCCACACACACATAATCAATCATTGACTTCCTTTCATTCAGTTCACCACCCACCCTTCTCATCACTCGCCATGTATACCTGTGGATCATTTTATGCCTGAAGAGGGTATTGGCTATCACCAACCCCCTCCCAGCACAAATGTCCACTAAAGCACTCCCATTCTCATAAATAATAAAGTTATTATTAGTAATTAATAATAAAGTTATTAATAGTAATTAATTATATATCTCGGTACTTACATAGAGTTTATACTTTCTCGTATGAATTTTTATGTGAGTCAAAAGTTCATCAATATTCTTTCTCGTGATTTATCAAAGGTTTAAGACACTTTTCCTAAGAAAATGAGGCTTATGGTGCAACAAGAATCTTCATGATGTTTAAATATTTCTTTTTTAATTCAATCACGAGGCTCGATGTAGTTTTATAATACTTCTTTTCCAGAAAAAAAAAAAAAATATATTTCTCATTCAAAATTTCTCGTTTTTTTCGGTGACCCCCACATAAATTGAAACATTAATCTTAAACATCCCGCTGTCCAGCTCTCTTTACGTGTCAATCGATTTATTATTGTATGTGTCCTTAAAGTTTTTTTTTTTTTTATGCGAGGAAGAAGGAACCAAAGGCCATGAGCCCGCATTAACAGTTCCCTCCAGGAGAAAAACAAAATACAATAGAGAGCCAAATTCAAGATCCGATCATTTTGAGATGCCTGGACACACTGCATTTGAAAGATTGAAGATCATAGGCAGCAGGAAATACAGACAGAGGGAGACAGTTCCAGAGCTGACCTCTTGCATAAATGAAAGACTGGGAGTAACGGTTAACTCTTGCATTAGAGAGTTGGACAGAAAAGGGATGAGAGTTTGCTGCCAGACGGGTGCTACGCGCCAGTCGTAGAGGTGGAGGAATGCAAGCAGACAGTTCAGAGAAGCTATCTATATACCTAGGCTGCTTCCCCCAAGGAAAGGGAGGTAGCCGAGACAGGACGACACACTCCCCATTTACTCATCCATTCAAACACATTCATTCGCATCTTAGCCCCAAAGGGGAGAACGGACAGATCTTCACCGCACCACACCGCACAAGGGTCAACTGCGCAATGCAATCAGTGACATCCGCAGCAGGGCCCGACAGCAGAACTGGTTTACCCCTGCCACATCGTAACAGACCCATCCCTTTACCCGCACCTGACCTGACTAGCTGATCAGACCAAATGCGGGAGAATATCCCCTCAGGGCTGCGTCATCACTTATTCATTCACAATTTCTCTCCATTTATTTCTGTCACGCACAGCCACTCTTCCTTGCTCAACAGACATCCCTCTCGCATCCAGCGCTCTCTTCACACTGTCCATCCATCCTATTCGTGGTCTTCCTCTCAGCCTTACACCTCTCACATCAGATCTAGTTATCTTTTTCACCAATCGCTCATTATCCATTCTCTCCATATGCCCAAACCATCGCAACACCCTCTGCTCAACTCTACCAGCCATCTCTCGAACAACTCCAGTTCTCCTTCGCACTTCATCATTTCGCACCCGATCCATACGCGTCACTCCACACATACTCCTCAGACACCTCATCTCCATTACATTCAAACTTTTCCTCTCTGCTACACCCATATTCCATGTTTCAGCCCCATATAACGCAGTCGGTACCACAACACCCTCATACAGCCTTCTCTTTACATCCATTCTAAGCGAACGACATTTAAACACTTTTTTCATTCCTCCCAGCACCTTTCCTACTTCATTTATTCTAAACTTCACTTCTGCATCTATTCTTCCATCCACAGCAACATGTGACCCTAGATATTTAAAAGAATCTACCTCCTCAAGCAACTCACCATTCAAAACTATATTCATCCCCCTACCATCTATCAACCTCGTACACTTCATCACTTTACTCTTATTCTCATTTACTTTCAATTTCCTCCTTTCACACACCCTTGCAAACTCCTCTACCAACTGTCTCAATCTCTCCTCTGAATCAGTCACCAGTGCACTATCATCTGCAAACAGCAGCTGCTTCAGATTCCACTCTCCACCATCAACATTCACCAGACTCAGACCTCCACATAAAACTCTTGCATTCACCTCCCTTACAACACCATCCATGTAAATATTAAACAACCAAGGTGACATCACACATCCCTGTCGCAGCCCCACTCTCACGGGAAACCAATCACTCACAGCATTTCCCACTCTTACACACGCTCTACTATTTACATAAAAACTTTTCACCCTTTTTAGTAACCTACCATCAAGTCCATACAATCTTAAAACAGTCCACAAAGCCTCCCTATCAATTCTATCATACGCTTTCTCTAAATCCATAAATGCCCAAGACACATCCTTGCCTTTCGCTAAATACTTTTCACACACTTGTCTCACAGCAAACATCTGATCAACGCATCCCCTCCCTCTCCTAAAGCCACACTGCTCATCACCAATCACTCCCTCTGTACCCTCTCTAACTCTCATAATTAACACTCTACCATACACCTTACCTACAACACAACAGACTTATACCCCTAAAGCTAGTACATTCATACCTATCACCCTTGCCTTTATACAACGGGACCACACAAGCACTTGCCCAGTCAATTGGCACCATGCCTTTCTCAAAGCACACATTCAACAATCTTACTAACTAGTCAACAATAGTCACTCCACCACCCTTCAGGCATTCCACAGCACACCCATCCATACCTGCAGCTTTCCCTGTTTTCATCTCCTTTACTGCCTTCTCCACTTCCACCTTCGTGATCAAAGAATCATTCAACTCTCCCAACACATTTATTCCTTGCACCCTTCCATCCGCCCCAATCTCAGCCACTCTTTCCTCCTCTACATTTAACAATCTTTCAAAATACTCTGCCCATCTCTTCCTTACTGCATCCATCTCAATTAACATCCTTCCATCCTCTGCTTTTACTCGTTCTTCCTTCCCAGACTCTCCCTTTCGCACCCTTTTCACCTCCTTCCAAAACATTTTCTTATTCTGTTGAAAATTCTCTGTCAGCCGCCTACCCCACCCCTCATCTGCTGCCACTTTAGCATCACGCACAGCCCTTCTCGCTCTATTCCTCTTCTCCTTATACCTTTCATATGACATCTCATCCTTCCTCTGCAGCCACACTTCATATGCACGTCTCTTCTCAGCCACAGCCATACTTACTTCCTCGCACCACCATTCACTTCCTTTTCTTACACCACCACCCACACATCTCACAACACACACCTCTTCTGCATGCCCCACCACAGCATTCTTAAACAACTGCCATTCCTCCTCCACGCTGCCATTTTCCCGATCTTTCACTGCGTTCCACTCATCTTTCAATTTCTCCTGATACTCTTATCTTTTTCTCTCTTTTATCCAACTCACTGACTTTCAAAACCTCCCTGCCACACCTAACCCTCCTAGCTCTCACCCATCTCTTACCTACTCTTAACTTTCCCTCCACCAGGTAATGGTCAGACATACCTCCACCCTCCCCTCTCAGAACTCTCACATCCAACAATCTTCCTATTACATTCCTAGACACAACCGCATAGTCCATCAAAGCTCTATCAACAACCCTTCCACCCTCCTGTCTCACCCATGTATACTTATAAATATCTTTCTTCTCAAACAGCGTATTCCCAATCACCATCTCTCGCTCAACACACATCGCTATCATTCGTTCCCCATTTTCATTTCTTCCAGGCACACCATGCATACCAACTACACCTTCAACTGCTACATTTCCCACTCTAGCATTCAAATCTCCCATCATTACCACATTCACATTCGCTCCAAAACTCTGCAGACACTCATCAACATCATTCCAGAAAGACTCCCTCTCTTCTTCATCCTTTTCACTACCAGGCCCATATGCACTCACAAACACCCACAACTCACGTTCAAATTTCGCTTTCACCCACATCAGTCTCGATGACACCTCCTTCCATTCAATCACACATTGCTGTACTTCCGGACTCACTAACAAGGCCACACCTTCTCTTGCACTTCCTCTGTCAACACCTGACAATCTTCCATTCACACTTCCAAACATAGACTCCCCCTTCCCTTTCATCTTCGTTTCACTCAAAGCTAACACATCCAACTTTCTTCTCACAAACATTCTCCCAATCTCCTCCCTTTTAGCCTCAATCGTACTACATCCACGCACATTCATAGACCCAATCTTCAGGGTACGGGGATAACTCCATCCCCCATCCCTTTCTCTGGCCTGTCTCTTTTTAGGAACTAAAAAACAGAGGAGGGGGTCCCTAGTCCCCTCACCCCGCCCCTTTTAGTCGCCTTTTACGACACGCAGGGAATACGGTGGCAGTATTCTTCCTAACACAACCTGGCCGCAGAGTAGTAGTACCACCCCATAGTGCGGCCAGGTTGTGTCCCCCCCGCCACAGGGGGGGGGACACAACCATTAAAGTAGCGACAGAAAAGAGATAAAGATGCAACAGTGCGGCGAAGAGACAGAGGTTGAAGGGAGTCAGTAAGAGGAGGAGAGTTAATGAGATGAAAAGCCTTTGACTCCACCCTATTGAGAAGAGCTGTATGTGGGGAGCCTCCCCACACATGAGAGTTGTACTCCACACAGGGGCGGATAAAACCCCTGTATAGAGTCAACAATTGTGCAGGGGTAAAGAAAGAACGGGGTCGGCTTAGCACACCCAATCTCTTGGAAGCTGATTTTATAAGAGATGTAATATGATCTTTCCAAGATAAGTGACGAGTAAATGAAACGCCAAGCATGTTCAAGGATGATGCAGGATTAAGCTGATTATTATTAAACATTAGTGGGTATACCTGTGGAAGATTTTGTCGGGTTGATAGAGGTAAGAACCGAGTCTGAGATGCATTAAAAAAAACCATATTATTTTTACCCCAGTCAGAGTATCGAGCCAAGTCAGACATTAGGTGTGCCATAGCCTCATCCCTTGTTTGTTGAAGTAACTGTTGAGATGGGCGTTGCGGGAACCGAATGGAAAGGTGAAGGGTGGAGTCATCAGCGTATCAGTGGATAGGGTTAGATGTACAGCTTAGAAGATCATTGATGAATAAAAGGAAAAGAGTTGGTGATAGGACAGAGCCCTGAGGAACACCACTGTTGATAGATCTAGGAGAAGAACGATGGCCGTCTACAACAGCGGTTATAGAACGACCAGAAAGGAAGCTAGCGATGAAGGCACGGAAGGATAGAAACCGTAGGAGGGCAGTTTGGAAATTAAAGATTTATGCCAGACTCGATCGAAAGCCTTTGAGATGTCAAGTGCAATGGCAAAGCTTTCGCCAAAGTCCCGAAAGGAGGATGACCAGGAGTCTGAAAGGTAGGTGAGAAGATCGCCAGTGGAGCGTCCCTGACGGAACCCATACTGACGATCGGAAAGAAGGTTGTGTTAGGAAAGGTGCCTTAAAATTTTTCTTTTGAGAATTGACCCGAAAACTTTTGAAATACAGGACGTTAAAGCAATTGGACGATAGTTGGAGGGTTGGGAGTGGTCACCCTTCTTTGGGACTGGCTGAATGAGAGCAAACTTCCAGCACGAAGGAAAGGTACAAGTTGACAGACAAAGGCGAAAGAGTTTGCCTAGGCAGGGTGTAAGCACAGAAGCACAGTTCTTGAGAACAACAGGAGGGACCCCATCAGGCCCATTTGCCTTGTATGTGTGTGTGTGTGTGTGTGTGTGTGTGTTTTCACCCTAAGAAATATCTTCTGAGTTCTGGAAATCATTGGGTGTATTTCCCAATCACTTTTGGGTACATTTCTGGAAGTTGGATATTTAGCGATTTTGCCCAAAAATAAGTTTATGCAGCCATCACTCCAGTAAAATAGTTTTGACCTACACCCAAAGTGCATGCAATCACCCGAAACGAGTTCACAATTGGCACTATTTTTTATCCTTGAAGTCACGGTTAAAATGACTTATAAGAAGGTGCAATAAGTTCACCGGAAAATAAAAATCCAGTTAATTTCAACACGAATGGCACAACAGCTGAGGTAGACGCTCAAGCAACCTGATTTTTTTAGATCGATCATGAACAATAAAACTACGTAGGCCTATATAAGGATATAAATAATGTTTATAAATTGTTTATCTCTGTACGGCTATATATTTACATTCTCATAACAATAATATCTGATAATCAAAATGTATACAATTTTCTTTTACACGATGTATTGCCTTTCTGAATAATTTCACCCTGGGAAATATGGATAATGATGTAACACGAGCGGTCATACTGTGAAGATAATCCATTTTCTGAAATTTGATTAGGAGGCTCATCATGACACTTTGAAGCCAAGGTAACCTAGATAAAAATAATATCCGCTTTATTTCTAGACTTCCAAATTGTTCACACTTCTCGAATCAAACAAAATTCTTTGGGCTTAAACCCCTTAAATGCCAGCCCTCCTTACCTGTGAATCTATATCATCCTATGTGTAACCACATTTAGCCTTTTACTTATTTCCCCTTTTTCTCCGAGGAGGAACTTTTTCATCCTTAGAGATGTTTTTTTTTAAATTAAAGGCAAGTGGGAGTTTTTCCAAGCTAATTTAGAGGATATTTGTGGAAGTTGCATACATTGTGCCTTCGCCCTCAATTATGCGGTTTCTTAGGATGACTGAAGTATAATAAATTTGCAATACTCCTAAATCGGATGATTTTACCGTAACGAAACAACCTGTACCATTTTTTTTAACCTGATGTTACCATTGAAAAAGAAAAAAATTCACAAACGATCCTCTTCCTAACGTAAAAATCCAAACAATCTCCAGACGACATTAATACTGTTGTATCAGTGTTCCTTTAACCTAGACTTTTTTTGTAGCTGCCATGCTCTACTGTATATGTCCACCGATATTTGGAATGATGTTATAAACGGTAATTAATTATATATCTCGGTATTGCCATAGTTTATACTTTTTTGTACTAATCTCAGTATGAGAGTCCAAAGTTCATCATTATTCATGATTAGATGTTATCACAGATTTTGAGCGACTTTACCTTAGATAATATGGCGTATAGTGTAACAAAAACCATCATGTGAAAATGTTCCTTTTTTTTTTTTAAATTCATTCAGGAGGTTCATTGTAATTTTAAAATGCTTTCGCTTCACATACAAAAGACTACTCATACCAGATTACTCGCTTGTTTCGGTGAGATTCACATGAATTATAACTAATTGTTCTTAGAGATCTCAGACGCCAACTTTTTTTACGTGTCAATCGATTTCTTGATCAATGTCTTCAAAATGTGATTTTCTTCTCCCTCAGAAAGTCTTGTGAGTTTTGGAAATAATTTGG
Organism: Coenobita brevimanus; assembly: GCF_032717465.1. Taxonomy (NCBI): domain Eukaryota; kingdom Metazoa; phylum Arthropoda; class Malacostraca; order Decapoda; family Coenobitidae; genus Coenobita; species Coenobita brevimanus. The sequence continues at coordinate 10,503,001 of NC_136973.1, read as the reverse complement.
TTGTTTCCCAATCAATTTTGAGTACAGTAGCGCGTACTAATTTCTGCTCAGGGGTTACCCCTTCCTTCCCCCCTCTACCCTGGACAGAGGGAAGGGGGGAGACGCGAACAAGTCTACCCCGCCTTCTGCCCCCAACTCCCCCACCCTCCACCTCCAGCTGCCAGTTACTGATTAGACGCAAATTTTCTCATGTCCTGTAAACATGACTAAACTGTCGTCGCACACGCTTTCAACGGCCAAGATTTGGACTATATTTTTAGAATAAATTATTACCGTATTGAACTGCATTCTCAAATTGAAATATTCACCATCATTGTAATCCAGTGTCGTCCGCTGCACAATTCTGTGTTCCAGTGCTTACCTTTTCACTTCCCCCAGCTCTCTCTCTCTCTCTCTCTCTCTCTCTCTCTCTGATTTTACTTTTCCCACTCACTCTTTCTTTTTAAATTTATATAACTTTCTCTTTGCTTCTCTCCCCCTCTCCCCCTTCTCTCTCGTTCTTTGTCTTAAGTCTTCCCCGCCTCTCACCCCTTCCCTCCCCCCACCTTAGGCCTGATCAGCAGTCAGTTATACCGTCACCGCTCCTTCGTATATCGTGTGCAGGCAACATTTATCACACACACTTAGGTCAGATGTATGGATAGCTATTTTTTATATATATATATATATATATATAATTGTATTTCTCATTATGTGCCAAGTTCAAATACAGAACACCAGACCAATATTCGTAATTTTTATTAGAGTGACCGTTCCACTTCACATAGCTGGGTAGCTGGGCTTATAAACTGCACACACACACACACACACACACACACACACACACACACACACACACACACACACACACACACACACACACACACGACTTAAATTTTGCACTGACAGCGTGGCGACTACAAATATAGTCATTCTAACAACTGGATCTGCTGGCTCCAAACCTTCCCTCTCCCAGTCAAGCTCCTCATTCAATAACCTGTTATTGAATGAGGAGTTTGACTGGAACATGGATGGTTTGGAGCCAGCAGATCCAGTTGTTAGAATGACTATATTTGTACTCCTGCTGGCTCCAAACCTTCCCTCTCCCAGTCAAGCTCCTCATTCAATAACCTGTTATTGAATGAGGAGTTTGACTGGAACATGGATGGTTTGGAGCCAGCAGATCCAGTTGTTAGAATGACTATATTTGTACTCGCCACGTTGTCAGTGCAAAATTTAAGTCGTGTGAGTGTGTAATTCACCGGGTCGGTCAGGATCACTTGATGGTCGTGATCGTCAGCTTTTTACCCTCCCGGAAGGGAGCTGAGAGCTCATATAGTCCGATCGAAGGGCAAGGCTGTGATCTTCACACACGCACACACCCGTCCCCTTGCTCAAGGGGGACAGTAACCACCCACTTCGTCAGTGAAACTTTTCGCAACCTGAGCGAGGCGCGAACTCCCGTCCACCAATTGGTAAGCGAAAACGTTACCACTGCACCAGCGAGCGGTGTGTGTGTAATTCACCGGGTCGGTCAGGATCACGATGGTCATGATCGTCAGCTTTTACCCTCCCGGAAGGGAGCTGAGAGCTCATATTGTCCGATCTAGGGGCAAGGCTGTGACCTTCACACACACACACACACACACACACACGTCCCCTTGCTCAAGGGGGACAGTAACCACCCACTTCGTCAGTGAAACTTTTCGCAACCTGAGCGAGGCGCGAACTCCTGTCCACCAGTTGGCAAGCGAGAACGTTACCACTGCACCAGCGAGCGGTGTGTGTGTGTGTGTGTGTGTGTGTGTGTGTGTGTGTAGTTTATAAGCCCAGCTACCCAGCTATGTGAAGTGGAACGGTCACTCTAATAAAAATTACGAATATTGGTCTGGTGTTCTGTATTTGAACATCGCACATAATGAGAAATACAATTATATATATAAAAAAAATTAGCTTTCCATACATCTGATCTAAGTGTGTGTGATAAATGTTGCCTGCACACGATATACGAAGGAGCGGTTACGGTATAACTGACTGCTGATCAGGCCTAAGGTGGGGGGAGGGGAGGGGTGAAAGGCGGGGAAGACTTAAGACAAAGAACGAGAGAGAAGGGGGAGAGGGGGAGAGAAGCAAAGAGAAAGTTATATAAATTTAAAAAGAAAGTGAGTGGGAAAAGTAAATTCAGAGAGAGAGAGAGAGAGAGAGCTGGGGGAAGTGAAAAGGTAAGCACTGGAACCCAGAATTGTGCAGCGGACGACACTGGATTACAATGATGGTGAATATTTTCAATTTGAGAATGCAGTTCAATACGGTAATAATTTATTCTAAAAATATAGTCCAAATCTTGGCCGTTGAAAGCGTGTGCGACGACAGTTTAGTCATGTTTACAGTACATGAGAAAATTTACGTCTAATCAGTAACTGGCAGCTGGAGGTGGAGCGTGAGGGAGTTGGGGGCAGAAGGCGGGGTAGACTTGTTCACGATTCCCCACTTCCCTCTGTCCAGGGTAGAGGGGGGAAGGAAGGGGTAACCCCTGAACAGAAATTAGTACGCGTGACTGTACATATGAGGAAGTTCCATATTTAGCGATTTAGCTTGAAAATAAGTATATACAGTACAGCCATCACCACAGTAGAAGAGCTTTGATCTATCTCAAAAGAGGATCCTATCAGCCCTAACAAGTTCACAATTGGCACTACTTTTTATTCATGTAGTCAAATTTAAGGTAAAAAAATAAAAAAGCCAAAAGACTCATCGGAAATTAAAAGTCAGTTTTTATCAGCAACCCTGAAACAACAGTTCAGGTAGAGGATAGTGCAACCTAATTTTTTAAGATCCCTCATAAACAATTAGACTATGTGTATGAGGACCCAAGTAATGTTTTTAAATTGTCATTCAGTTATTCTATGTATTTAGTTTTTCCAGATAATACATAACTAACAATCAATACCTAAACAGTTTACTGACAATCAATCTCTAAACAATTTTCTTTTAAACGACTCATTACTTTTCTTAATGATTTTACCTTGGTGTATATGGAAAATGGTATAACACAAACCGTTATCCTGGGAAAGTATTGCACTTTTTAAAAATCTGACCAGTAGGCTAAAGATGCCCCTTGAAAGCCTTAGTTATAGAGATAGAGATAATATCCGTCTTATCTCTAAATTATCAAATTTTTTACGCGTCTCTAATGAAAAACTCTTTTATCTTAATCCTCTCAAATGATAGCGTTGGATACCAGTGAATCGATTTAATACTATGTGTTACCTCATTTAGCCTTGTAACTGATTTTTTTTTTTTCGGGGCTGAATTTTTCCTCAGAAACGTTTTCTGAATTTAAAGATGCAATTATCAGAGCACATTTATGGAAATTATGTTCATATAGTGTTTTTGCCCTCAATTATGCGGCTTTTTTGGATAACAATTATAAAGTTAGCATTACTAATGTAGCGGATACTTTTATCGTAAAACAACGTGTACCATTTTTTTCTGAAGTTACCAGTACAAATTAAAATAGACAAACGACCCTCTTCCTTACGTAAAAATCCATGCATTCTCCAGACGACATTAGTACAGTTCATTCATTGTTCCTTCATTGTGCATTTTGCTTTTGTAGCTGTAATGCACTATACGTCGACGGGGATGAGGAATAGTTATAAATGGTAATTAATTATATATCTCATTAAATCAAGAATGTTTATACTTTCTTGTATTAATTTTTATGTGAGTCAAATGTTCATCTATTTCTTTCTCTCGAGTTATCAGAGTGTTAAGACACTTTGCTTAAGGAAATTTGGCTTATTGCTTAACAAGAACCTTAATAATGTGCAAACATTTCTTTTTTAATTCAATCTGGAGGCTCGATTTAATTTTAAAGATCCTCTTTTGCTGAAAAAAGAAAACCTTTCTCATACAAAATTTCTCCCTTTTTTTTCGGTGACCCGCAAATCATTTGAAACATTTTTGTTAAACTCCTGTGACCAGCTCTCTTTACTTGTCAATCGATTCTTATTGAATGTTTCCTAAACGTGATTTTTTTCACCGTCAGAAATGTCTTCCGAGTTCTGGAAATAATTGAGTGAGATTCCCAATCACTTTTTAGCACATTTGTGGAAGTTGCATATTTAGCGATTTCTCCCAAAAATAAGTTTATACAGCCATCACTCCAGTAAAATAGTTTTGTCCTACTAGTTCACAATTGGCATTACTATTTATCCTTCAAGTCACGGCTAAGATAAAAAAAAAAAAAGGGGGGGGAGGGGGCAACAGGCTCATCCGAAACTAAAAATGTCGTTAATCTCAATACGGCTGGCATAACAGCTGAGGTCGACGCTCAAGCAACATGATATTTTAGACCCATCATGTATAATAAAACTAAGAATATTAAGATACAGGTAATGTTTATAAATTGTTTATCTCTGTACCGCTATGTATTTACCTTTTCCTAACAATAATATCTGATAATCAATACGTACACAATTTTCTTTTACACTATCTATTGCCTTTCAGGGTAATTTCACGGTGGAAAATATCGATAATGATGTAACACGAGCGGTCAGACAGGCAAAATATTCCATTTTCTTAAATTTGATCGGGAGGCTCAAGGTGGTACTTTGAGCCATATAATGATGTAACATGAACGGTCATAGGTTGAAAATATTCCATTTTGTTAAATTTGATCAGGAGGCCCAAGATGTCACTTTGAAGCTCTAGTTACCCAAATACAAATAATATCCGCTTTATCTTTAGATTTATAACTTTTTTACACGTCTCTTATCAAAGGAAACTCTGTGCTTAAACCCTTTAAATGCCAGCCTTTCTTACCTGTGAATACATTTCATTATAGTGTGTCAACATTCAGCCTTTTATTGATTTCCTTTTTTCCCCGAATCGGAATTTTTTCACCCTTAGAAATGGTTTGTGAATAATACAGGCAATTGGGAGTGTTTTCAAGCTATTTTGGAGGGTATATGTGGAAGTTGCATATTTTGTCCTTTTGCCCTCCATTGTGCGGTTTTTAGGATAACTGAAGTATAATAGATTTGCATTTCTCCTAAATCGTATGTTTTTATGGTAACAAAAATATATCCCTTTTTTTTTTTCCTGAAGTTACGACTAAAAGGCAAAAAAAGTCACAAATGACCCTCTTCCTAATGTAAATATCAAAATCTCTAGAAGACACTAATATAGTTCTTTCATTGTTCCCTTAAGCAAGATTTTTTTTGTAGCTGTCATGCACTGTATGTCTAACGAGATGGGGAATGATGTTATAAATTGCAATTAATTACATATCTCGGTATTGCCATAGTTTATACTTTCTTGTACTATTCTCTATGAAAGTTAAAAGTTCATCAGTATTCCTGCTCAGGGGTTATCACAGTTTTTGAGCGAGTTTACCTAAAAAAATATGGCTTATGGTGTAACAAGTATCTTATTCATGTGGAAATGTTTTTTCCTTTCGTTCCTTTTTTTTTTTTTTTTTTTTTTTTTACATTCATTCAGGAGGTTCGATGTAATTTGAAAGTGCCTTTGCCTCGGATACAAAAGAATACTTATTCAACATTTCTCTCTTGTTTCGGTGACATCCACATGATTATATTGAATTGTTCTAAAACACCTCAGACGCTAACAAATCAAACGCTAGCTTTCTTTACGTGTCGATGGATTTCATGGTAAAATTTTCCAAAATGTGATTTTTTCTTCCCCAAAAGTGCCTTGTGAGTTTTGGAAATAACTGAGTGTGTTTCCAAATCAATTTTGAGTATATCTGAGGAAGCTCCATATTTAACGATTTCCCTTGAAAACAAATTTATGCAGCCATCATCATAGTAAAAGAGTTTCGACATACCCCCAGTGTGGATCCTGTCAGCCATAACCAGTTCACAATTGTCACTACTTTTTATTCTTGAAGTCAAATTGAAGTTAAAAAAAAGGGGGGGGGGGGACCTAGGCTCATCGAAAATTAAAAATCCAGTTACTCTCAACACGCTAGAAACAACAGTTCAGGTACAGGAGAATGCAACCTGATCTTTTTAAACCAATCATGAACAATAAAACTATGTATATGAGGATCCAAGTAATGATTTTATATTGTATCTTTCAGTACTGATATCTGTATACTTTTTCCTAATAATACATAAATGATACTGAGTACCTAAACAGTTTTCGTTAAACGATTTTTTGGTTTTCAGAAATATTTTACCTTGGTTAATATGGGAAATGATATCACGCAAACAGTCATCCAGGGAAAATCTTCTACTTTTTAAAAATCTGATCAATAGGCTAGAGACGCAACTTAAAAACCCCAGTTATAGACATTAATAATATCCGTTTTATGTCTAAATTACCAAGTTTTTACACGTCTTTAATCAAACGAAACTCTTTGATCTTGAACCTCTCAAATGATGGAGTTTTATACCTGTGAATCGATTTCATCCTACGTGTTACCTCATTTAGCCTTGTTACTGATTTTCATTCCGTGGCGGAATTTTTTTCTCAGAAATGTTTTCTGTATTAAAGATGCAAATTGAAGTTTTTCCCAGCTAATATAGAGCATATTTGTGAAAGTTTCGTATCTATAGGGTTTTCGCCATCAATTATGTGGTTTTTTGGATGACAAGTATAATAGTTCCTCATTACTAATATAGCGGATACTTTTACGGTAACAAACCAATCTTTACCATTCCCCCCCCCCCTAATGTTACCATTACAAACGAGAAAGACAGAAATGACCCTCTTCCTTATATACAAATTCAAACGTTCTCCAGACGAAATAAGTACAGTTCAATTATTATTCCTTCAGCCTCCATTTTTTTTTTTTTTTTTTTTTGTAGCCGTCATGCAGTATACGGCGACGGAGATGAGAAATAAAGTTGTTAGTAATTAATTATCTCGGTACTTACATAATGTTTATACTTTCTCGTATTAATTTTCATATGTCAATGTTCATCACTACTGTTTCTCGCGATTTACCAAAGTTTTAAGACGCTTTACATAAGAAAATGTGACATGGTGTACAAGAACATTCATAATGATTAAATATTTCTTCTTTAATTCAGTCAGGAAGCTCGACGTAATTTTAAAGTTCTTCTTTTCAGAAAAAAGAAAACCTTTTTCATTTAAATTTTGTCGTTTTTTCTCTGACCCTCACATGAAAAACTTATTTTTCTTAAACATATCACTGACCCGAATCCTTTACGTGACATTGGATTTCTTATTGTATGTGTCCCCAAAGTTAGACATTTGTAGGCGATCTTGGACATCGCAACTTCCAAAACAGTAGCAAAATTAATGTAGTAAACACTTTTAACATGATTCGAATTTTCAGCCCACCTCATGCCATCATCAGGTATTACAATTGTTCTATATAGTCAGCATAGACTTGGTGAAAAGAAAAAACAGGACTTTATTGAACCACAAAACTAAATAAAAGCAAATAAAATCAACCCTCCTCTCCGTACAAAAGCTCAAACAGAAATGCCAAGAACCACTCAGGTAAGACCCAAAGAAAACTACTCAAACCCCCAACTGAAACAACACTCATCTGTTCGAACACTAAACTCAAACCCCACCAAACCTAAGCAAATAAACCAAACCCACCTTATAGGTTCGAACAGAGAAACCATTAAGTACTATTAGCTACATCAATTTCAGGCATATACTTTTCTATTAGTAATTTGTCTCCTAGTAAAGCATCAGCTGAATAACTGAATTTAGTTACTATCTGAAAATCATTGTAAGAGAAAGGATGGTCATGGGTTAATGAATGCTTTCTAATAGCTGAAAATGCCATCTGATGTAAATATTGCCCTGTCCTGTAGCTCTTTCCCATATGTTCAGATATTCTTATTTTGAATGAACGACTTGTACAGTCGTCGAAATAAGTTCGTTTTCTTTTCCGTGGACTAAGGCGTTTGTAACAGTGCTTGATGGAGAGATATCCCTTCCTCCTCCCTTACTCATAGTCCCACACTCCCACCCAACCCCCCCACTTTTCTCTTCGGCCCCATAACCCCACCCGGTACCCTCTATACTCTTGCTCACAGCCAGCTAGCGGTTTCTGTACTTCCAAGCACCTCTCTAATTACGTGTAGTCCGAACAACTAATAAAGGAAGAGTACAGCATATATCATAAATCAAGTTAGGAAAAGGTTTACTACACTTTATGTGTGTGTGTGTGTGTGTGTGTGTGTGTGTGTGTGTGTGTGTGTGTGTGAGAGAGAGAGAGAGAGAGAGAGAGAGAGAGAGAGAGAGAGAGAGAGAGAGAGAGAGAGATACAGGCGGGGAGGGAGAGCTAGTGGAAAAATGAGAAATGAGAGGACAGTTAAGGAGAATATAAGAAGGGGAAAGGCAAGGAGAGAACAACGAACTAAGAAAAGAGACAGAGTGAGAAGAAGAGACAGTGAGTGGTGAAATGAGATACAAGCAGTGTGAAAGGGAAAGAGAAAAGGGAGATGTGAATAGAAAGGCCAGGAGACAGGGAAGTAGAGACGAAAGGGGAGACAGCTGAGAGTAAATGGGAATGGAGCAAACATAGAAATAGGGATAACAAAAGAAGAAACTGCGAAAGAGAGCTACGGAACGGAATACATAGAACGATAATGAGAAAAAATTTTAAAAGGAGGCAAGGTAACAGGGAGGAGGAAGAAAGTGTGTTATTCTGGCAAGGACGCAGAGAAAGAAATAAGCAGGATAAGACGAAAGCGTTGAGGCTGAGTAGAACGAATGTAACGTTCCAGTAAAAAGGGAGGGAGAGAAACAGAGAAATTAGAGAAATTTGCGGACAAAGTAGAGATTAAAGGTGGGAGGAAAATGGGTTAATTTGGGGGGAAAGAAAGAGAAGGGGGATGTTAAGAAGGGAAGACAAGGGGAAGGAGAGGAAGAGGGGGGAAGGAAAGACAGTAGGAAGAGCGGAATGAAAGATTTGATTTCGGGTGACAGGGAGAGACAGAGAGAGGAGAGCGAAAAAGAGCATGCAGTTATTACTGAGGGAAGAAAGCAGTGAAGGAAATGGATTTAGTACAAATAAAGACATACGGAGAGAGTAACGGAGGAAAAAAGGTAAGACATGTGGCGGATGAAAAAACTAGACAAAGTTGTGGCACAAGGAGGGAGAAAGAAGAGTGAGGTAAGGAGGACGTGACAAAGGAGGAGAGAGACGAAGGAAAGGATAGAGAGAGGGGGGAAGGTAGGGACTGAGCAGATAGCTATAAAGAAAGGGGAAGGAGGGAAAAGGAAACTGGGGATGAGACAAAGGATCCAGAGAGAGAGGGAGTGAGAGAAGGGGGGGGAGCAGTTCACAGACAGGCACAGACAGATAGGTCGACAAATATTCGTTTTTTTTTTTTTAATGCGAGGAAGGAGGAACCAAAGGCCATGAGCCCGCAATAACAGTTCCCTCCAAGAGAAAAACACAAGAGAGAGCCAAATTCAAGATCCATTCATTTCGAGATGCCTGGACACACTGCTTTTGAAAGACTGGAGATCATAGGCAGCAGGAAATACAGAGGGAGACACTTCCAGAATTGACCCGTTGCATAAATGAAGGACTGGGAGTAACAGTTAACTCTTGCATTAGAGAGTTGGACAGAAAAAGGATGAGAGTTTGCTGCTAGACGGGTGTTACGTGCCCGTCGTAGAGGTGGAGGAATGCATGCAGACAGTTCAGAGGAGCAGTGACCATTAAACTAGCTATAGAAAAGAGACAAAGACGCAACAGTGCGGCGAAGACATAGAGGTTGAAGGGATTCAGTAAGAGGAGGAGAGTTAATGAGACGAAAAGCCTTTGACTCCACCCTATTGAGAAGAGCTGTATGTGGGGAGCCTCCCCACACATGAGAGTTGTACTCCACACAGGGGCGGATAAAATCCCTGCATAGAGTCAACAATTGTGCAGGGGTAAAGAAAGAACGGAATCGGCTTAGCACACCCAATCTCTTGGAAGCAGATTTTACAAGAGATGTAATATGATCTTTCCAAGATAAGTCCCGATTAAATGAAACCCCAAGCATGTTCAAGGATGATGCAGGATTAAGCTGAATATCATTAAACATTAGTGGTTATACCTGTGGAAGATTTTTACGGGTTGATAGGTGTAAGAACTGAGTCTTAGATGCATTAAAAACAAGATTATTTTTACCCCAGTCATCCCTTGTTTGTTGAAGTAACTGCTGGGATGGGCGTTGCGGGAACCGAATGGAAAGGTGAAGGGTGGAGTCATCAGTGTATGAGTGGATAGGGTTAGATGTACAAATTACAAGGTCATTAATGAATAAAAGGAAGAGAGTTGGTGATAGGACAGAGCCCTGAGGAACACCACTGTTGATAGATCTAGGAGAAGAACGATGGCCGTCTACAACAGCGGTTATAGAACGACCAGGAAGGAAGCTAGCAAAGAGGCACAGATAGAAGGATAGAAACCGTAAGAGGGCAGTTTGGAAATTAAAGATTTATGCCAGTCTCGATTGAAGGCCTTTGGGATGTCAAGTGCAATGGCAAAGCTTTTGCTACAGTCCCGAAAGGAGGATGACCAGGAGTCTGAAAGATAGGTGAGAAGATCGCCAGTGGAGCATCCCTGACGGAACCCGTACTGACGATCAGAAAAAAGGTTGTGATAGGAAAGATGCCTTAAAATTTTTCTATTGAGAATTGACTCGAAAACTTTTGAAATACAGGACGTTAAAGCAATTGGACGATATTTGGAGGGTTGGGAGTGGTCACCCTTCTTTGGGACTGGTTGAATGAGAGCAAACTTCCAGCACGAAGGAAAGGTACAAGTTGACAGACAAAGGCGAAAAAGTTTGCCTAGGCAGGTCGTAAGCACAGAAGCACAGGTCTTGAGAACAACAGGAGGGACTCCATCAAGCCCATAAGCCTTTTTAGTATTGAGGCCGGTGATTGCAGAATATACATGAACTGAAGAAATTTTAATGTCAGCCATGAGGAAGTCAGAGGCGGGAAGTGACGGAGGAATAGCACCGGAATCGTCTAAGGTGGAATTGGAGGAGAAAGTCTGTGCGAAGAGATCTGCTTTATCAGTAGAAGATATAGCTACAGAACCATCGGAGTAGAAAAGAGGAGGGAAGGATGATGAGGTAAAGTTGTTAGAAAGGTTTTTGGCAAGGTGCCATAAGGAGCGGGAAGAATTCGAGTTGGAGAGTTGAGAGCATTTAGTACGGATGAAATTATTTTTAGCAGAGCAAAGAACAAACTTAGCACAATTCCGGGCAGAAACGTATAAAAGATGTGATTCAAGGGTGGGTTGGCTCCACTACCTTTTGTAGGCCCTTAGCATTAGAACAAGCGTGATTAAACCAAGGCTTTCTTGCGTTAGTCAAAGGATATGAGAAAGGAATGTGTGTGTGTGTGTGTGTGTGTGTGTGTGTGTGTGTGTGTGTGTGTGTGTGTGTGTGTGTGTGTGTGTGTGTGTGTGTGTGTGTGTGTGTGTGTGTGTGTGTGTGTGTGTGTGTGTGTGCGCGTGTGTGCCCGCGAGCGCGCGCGCGCTTCCGTCCCTGTGTCATTCCTATAACATTGTTCCATTTTTTCACCTGCGTGTTTTCTTCCTCTCTACTTCAGTTTCTTCTACACTCACTTTCTTATCAGTATTTCTTCTGATTGTTCTTACCATTCCAAGTCTCTCTCTCTCTTTCTCTCTCTCTCTCTCTTTCTCTTTCTCTCTCTCTTGCAGTATTCTCTTCTTCCCCTCCTTTCCTTCTCACTCTTCTTTCCACCTCTTTTTCTCCTCCCCATCTTACATCATTTTACTCTCTCTCTCTCTCTCTCTCCCTCTAGGAATAAAGAGATCGTTCTCACAGTCTATATCTCCTCAATACGGCCACTTCCTGAGTTGCTGTGGAAATTTGGTCACTTGAAAAAGACATACGTCGACTTAAAGAGATCAGGAGACTAAGGCATCAGGTTCGCCTGAGGGCTGTGGGACTTTTTTAGTAGAAACTCGTAGACTACGAGGTCAGCTTATTAAAGTGTTTATTATCTGAATGGGTTTCACAATCATTACATAGAAAGTTGCTTATTCTTAACACGGACTCGGCACACAACCACGGTTGGAAGCTGTAAATGAAAAAACTTACCAGCAGAATTACGTGAAAACTTTTTTCATGCTCCACATGGAACTGACTCAACGTGGACGTTGTTAACACTACAGTAGAGAAGTTTAAGGGATTCATCGGCAGGATCTTAGACTAGAATAAATGTGAATTAGATATGCATTCCCAGGCAAACAAGAGGTATCTCCACGGTATGGGCTGCATAGGCATTAAGATCCTAACTTTTCATTGTAACTCCTCTCTCTCTCTCTGTAAAAGAGGTGTCTACTACCGCAACATTTAATCAAAGCAGATTTATGCTGTGTGTGTGTGTGTGTGTGTGTGTGTGTGTGTGTGTGTGTGTGTGTGTGTGTGTGTGTGTGTGTGTGTGTAAATGAGGTGTCTACTACCGCAACATTTAATAAAAGAAGATTTATTTCTCTCTCTCTCTCTCTCTCTCTCTCTCTCCCCCCCCCCCAGTGGGCAGACACCTTGTCGTGGTGGGGGGGATTGCGTGCCCCTGTGATCCCACAAGCCTGCCCGTGGATGTAACGACATCTGGCAGGGTCTCCCATGCTGGTAGCGTTGTGGGTGAGGGGTCTGACTAAGTGCTGCCCGAAACGTAGGTTACCTGTAAGAGTCATCGGTGCCGCCCTCCAGAGGGATCGCCTTGGTACTGCCCTGAGTTGGTTTGTTGGGTGTCTGGGCTGGGGGGTGTTGGGGAAGGGGGGTCTTTGCACTGGTGGGAGCAAACTTTCGAATCACGGGGACACCCTTTGGGGACGAGGTACTCCACTCCCATCAGACCGCGCTCGGTTCCCTCACTCCCTGGTAGGCAGTTTCCCTTGGCTCCTGGTGCCAATTTATTTTCACTAATGTATTTATGGATACACTAAACTCTCCTGTGGTCGGTGACCAGCCGCACGAGTCGGCATCAACTGGTCACTCTCTGGCCGACGACCCTGTACCCTCCGGGTCGTCTGCCAAAACTGTGAATCACGATGCCCTTTCAATGGAGCTGTTACCTTGTGTTTTTGTGAATCACTCTTACACAAAATACATAGTCCTCAAAATGGAAAATGGTACTTCCTTTCGGAACCTGAATTGTTTTCAGATTCACAGTAGTCTAGTTACAGCATGTGGATTTACCCCCAAGGTCTCTTTGCAGGGCGATGGTTCTCTATTGTTAGAAGCCAGGAATGAAGGGGAGAGTTCACGCATCCAGTCTCTAACTGTGGTCGCCGGTTATCCTGTATCTGCCTCTCTTCACTTGGTCCTAATCAGTCCCGAGGGGTTGTGTATTCTCGTGACTTGATCTCATATTCTGATTCCTCCCTCTTAGAGGGGCTGGCTCCTCAGGGTGTTGTAGCAGTATAGAGAGTTATGAAGAAAGTTGATGGGGTTTTAATCCCCACGCCCACTTGACATTTGACCGTCTTACCTTGCCAGAGGTTATCACTGCTGCGTGGTGGAAGCTAAACGTTAAACCTTATGTTCCCTGACCGAGAAGATGCTATTATTGTCAAAGATTTGGTCATGTCCGATGTTCTTGCAGGCAGAAAGTGTCTGGCCTTCCTGAGGTCTGTGGAAATTGTGGTGGAATTTCTCATTGTATAGATGATTGTTCTCAACCCCCTAAATGTTTGAACTGTGGAAGAGCACATGCAGCCTGCTCAAGGGATTGTGAAGCATACAGGTATGAATATGAGCTTATTTCCGTCTGAACGAAGGAGAAAATTTCCTTTTCCGAGGCAAAGGCCAGGGTTAGGGAGCGGTTCATTCATCCTGGGGTTACCTTTGCTGCTGCGTTGTCTCGCCCTAAGGCTACACGGCAGGTGCCCCTGCCATCACACAATGCCCCATCAAATTCTCGGGGTTCTACTTCCCGGCCTTCTCGGCCGGGGGGTTCCACTGAGGGAGTGCAACCTGGAAGCAGCTGTGCTTCTTCTGGGGAGGTGCCCCCTATCTATGGGGGTGTTCCCTCTGTGGTGGTGCTTCCAGCATCTGGGAGTGCCTCCCCCATTCCAGTTCCTCCAGTTCCTCCTGTGACGAACACCCGTGTCGATGCTACACCTTGCTTTGACACATCCAAAACTCCTGATGTCCTTCCTGTGCAAGGTAAGCGTCGCCGTGGCTCCTCAGAGTGCTCAGAGAGCGAAGCGCTGGTACCAAAGATCTCTGCAGTGGAGCCCACTACTCCTCCTCCTCGGGATGCTCAGGGGTCAGGGCAAGTGCAGGCTGGGGATGGCGTCTCACTGATGACCCAACCACCGCCAGATAGTGGTGGTCCTCAGGTAGTTGATGCACCTGCTCGGCTACATGAGGCCTTGCCCTCTCAGGATTACAGTACTTTGGAACGTGCTACTGATTGTGCTCAATCTCGTGGTGGCACTACCTGCTTTACTCCGGCTAGGGCAGTTTGTGGTCCACGTGCCAAACCATCTCTTGCCCCACCAAAGAAGAAAACCATTGTCCGGCCTTCTTCTTCTTCCTCCAGGTTATCTTCAGCTGGGTGGCACACTGTACACCATAATGGTGCCAGGCAGTCCCTTTCTAAGGGCAGTTCTAAACAGCAATCTAAATCTGGTTGCTTCCCGGGGGCAAGGTTGTCTCGCCCCTCAACCTGATTCTTACTTCGCTGTGGGTACTATAGCATTCTCAGCCAGCATATTACAATGGAATTTTCGAGGGCTGCGTGGTAATTGAGAGGAGCTGCGGACCCTCCTGGCTTATTCCCCTTTGTGCGTGTGTCTCCAGGAAACTCTTGTAGGGCTTGCCACTCCTCATGCACCACCTGGGTATGATGCTTTTTACTCAGCTCCAACCCAGGATCCTGTTGGAGGTGGTGCTGTTTTGGTGAGGGCTAATGTCCCTCATCAACAGGTTCACCTCCAGTCTGATCTCCAGTGTGTTGCTGTGCGGTTGTATGCCCTCCGCTGGTATACTGTCTGTTGCATTTATTTACCACCCAGTCCAATAGTTAGTAAAGCAGACCTTGAAGACCTCTAAGCCCTTTCTCCTCCTGGGGGACTTTAACAGTTGCCACCCTTTGTGGGGTGACTGTCTAATTAACCAACGTGGGCATTTATTGGCATCCTTATTGAAGGACGAGGATCTCTCCCTGCTGAATACTGGCGAGTTTAAGCATTTTCATCCTCAGACGAATACATTTACCTCAATTGACCTCTCTGTCTGTTCTCCTGACTGCCTCCTGGATTTCACCTGGGAGGTTCTGAGGGATCTGCATGGGAGTGATCACTTTCCTATCCTCCTTACTGCAGCAATATCTAGTCCTTGTTCCCGTCTCCCGAGGTGGAGGTTGGATAAGGCGGACTGGTCCCTTTTTTCTTCCTTGACTTCTATTGGTGTTTCCATAGAAGACTTTCCACATATAGATGAAGCTGTTTCGTTCTTTATGTCTATTATCCATTCTGCTGCCCTCCACGCTGTTCCAAGAACCTCTGGCACGTATAACTATCGCCCTGTCCCATGGTGGAATGAGAATTGTAGCACTGCTGTACGTGCCAAAAAGACAGCATTTTCACATTATCGTCGATACAAAACAGAGCATTATCTTGTCGAATTCAGGAGGGCACATGCTAGGGCATGCCGGGTCCTCAAACAAGCCCGATGAGACTCTTGGATGGCTTATGTGTCTTCCGTAAACTCTAAGACACCAGTGTCTCAGGTGTGGAAGAGGGTACAAAAGATTTCAGGAAAATTCCCGCAAGGCAGGTCCCCTGTGCTGCTGTCAAATGGTGAGCCTGTTGGTGACCCTGAGGCTGTGGCCGAAATTTTTGCTTCTGCCATTGCAGCGGTCAGCCATAGAGATGCTAGCACTCCAGTTTTTGCCAGACACAGGGACATAGAAGAGGCTAGGGTATTGAACTTCTATTCCGGGAGTGGGGAGTCTTACAACCTCACTTTCTCTTCCCATGAACTCAAATCTGCTCTTTCCCTTTGTCAAGACACCTCACCAGGGTCAGATGATATTCCCTATGCAATGCATCGGCACCTGGGTGATGATGCACTGTCTTTTCTCCTCAAGCTTTTTAATAGAATCTGGAGAGACTCTTCTCGTCCTACCTCTTGGCATGAAGCTGTTGTCCTGGCATTCCAGAAGCCAGGGAAGACAGGATCCAGTCCTCTAGAATATTGACCAATTGCCCTTACATCATGCTTGTGTAAACTGTTTGAAAAGATGGTCAATTCATGCTTAATGTATTTCCTCGAAAGGAATGACTGTCTCTCTCGATGTCAGTCTGGTTTTCACAAATATCGTTCGATGACAGATGTACTTGTCCGCCTAGAAGCCGAAGCATGTGATGCTTTTGCCAGGAAGCAACATCTGGTGTGCGTCTTCTTTGACTTAGAAAAGGCATATGATATTACATGGCGGTTTGGTATCATCAAGCAGCTTCACTCTTTAGGTTTACGTGGTAGGCTGCCCCTATTTATATTAGACTTTCTGCGTGACCGTTCATTCAGGGTTCGAATTGGTGATACTCTGTCTCCTTCGTACCCTCAGGAAGGAGGCATGCCTCAAGGAAGTGTCCTTAGCACGACCCTTTTTGCTATAGCATTAGATGGTATTCTGTCCTCTATTCCAGAGGGGGTGTCTGCCTCACTGTATATCGATGATTTAGCTATATGGTATGCAGCCTCCCTGATGCCCATAGCTGAACGTCGCATGCAGCTTACCTTAGACCACGTATCTCACTGGGCCACAATGCATGGTTTCCGTTTCTCCCCAACAAAAACAGTGGCCTTACATTTCTCCCACTTGAGAGGTGTCCACCCCGACCCCGATCTCAAGTTACATGGCCACAGAGTCCGATGTGTGGATGAAGCAAGGTTTCTCGGTCTTGTTTTTGACAGACGACTGACGTGGGTTCCCCACATCCTTGCATTACGTTTATCCTGCCACCGTGCCCTGTCTCTCCTACGGACTCTATCTCATCTGTCTTGGGGCTCTGATAGAGCCACCCTGCTCTACCTTTACCGTGCCTTGGTATGGAGCAAATTGGACTAAGGGTGTGAAGTATACTCTTCTGCTACTGAGGCATGGCTGCAGCCTCTCAGTTCAATCCATCATGCTGGGATCCATCTGTCAACTGGAACTTTCCGGTCTTCCCCAATTCCTAGTCTATTAGTAGATGCGAATGAACCGCCACTAGATCTCCGTCGCCAGTCCTTACTGGTGCAGTGTTGGCACCGCCTTCACCGTCTACCATCCTCATCAAGTTGTATGGCTGTCTCCGAGGTCGTTCTTTTCCCCTTTTATAACACCCACCCTCGCTATCCACAACCGTTTCGGTACAGAGTGAGGGCTGCCACGGAGGAATTAGGTGTTCAGCCTTTTCCTGTTTGTCCTGTGCGTGTTCCCCGAGTGGTTCCTTGGCTCCTCCCAGAAGTACGGCCATGTGACTACCTCCCTGAGAGGAAGGCCTCTCTTTCCACAAAGGTAGCTTTGTCTTATTTTTTAGAACACGCCTCTGCCCACAGTGGCTCGATCCCTGTATATACTGATGGTTCCAAGTCCCGCGTTGGGACAGGCTTCGGTGTAGTTTTCCATGATTTTAGCCGTGGTGGGAGTCTTCCTCCTTCTGCCTCTGTTTTTACTGCTGAACTTACAGCTATTTTAGTTGCAGTTGAGTTGATTTTTAGTTTACCCCATGCTTCTTTCACCATTTTTAGTGACTCAGCCAGTGCCTTGCAAACTTTGTCTTGTGGCTTCTCATCACACACTCTAGTCCTGTCTATCTTGGAGTAGCTTTTCTGATTACACAGACACGGATTTTCTGTACAGATGTGTTGGGTCCCTGCTCATGTGGGGGTCGTAGGCAATGAGCGTGCTGACTCTGTGGCGAGAGCCGCTGCCTCTCGCCCTTCCTCTCCCCATTACCGTGTCCCATCTGAGGATTTATGTACAAGCACTATAGAAGCTGTGTCTCTCTGTTGGCAGAGAAGGTGGGATGCAGTAGGGGCGAACAAACTCCGCAGCATTCGTCAGAACCTGGGCAATGGGCGGTATGTGGGATTATCCCGACAGTGGGATACAGCTTTGGCCCGTCTCCGGATTGGCCACACTAGGCTGACTCATGGTTTTTTAATGGAGAAGGCGCCCCCTCCCTATTGTGATGACTGTCTGGTTCCTTTGACTGTGAAGCATCTTCTTTTGGAATGCCCAAGTCTTGAGGACCTTCGTCGGCAGGACCTTTCCGGGTGCCGAGCCGAACACTGACCTTATCTTCTCTCTTCAGTACTTGGGGAAGAGTCTTGTGCTATGGGAGGAGGCAACTTCTCCTTTGTGTTACGTTCCAGCCTTCTCCACAAACTGTAGGACTTTACCATATTTTAGTTTGTGTTTTATACTGTTCTCGTTTAACCTCAATCTTTCCACCACGTTTTACTTTTGGTTGTTTCTTTGATTTTGTCACTTAGTTTTATGCATCATTTTATTTATTTATCTATTCATTTATTTTTTGACTTCCTTTTAATATTTGTGTTCGGCAGCATATGACCTCTGCTGTTACGCCGCCATATCACATTTTCATTTATTCATTCATTCATTATCTCTCTCTCTCTCTCTCTCTCTCTCTCTCTCTCTCTCTCTCTCTCTCTCACACACACACACACACACACACACACACACACACACACACACACACAAAATGTGTAGTAAACCTTTTCCTAACTTGGTTTAAGATATACTATACTCCACCTTTATTAGTTGTTTGGACTACACGTAAATAGAGAGGTGCTTGGAAGTACAGAAACCGCTAGCTGGCTGTGAGCAAGAGAATACCGGGTGGGGTTATGGGGTAGGAGATTGATTGATTGATTGATTGATTGTAGTAGAAATTGGCGGCGCAACTGCTAAGGTCATATGCCGCCGGACACCAACCTAAAACACATGGCAAATAAATAGTGCATAGTTAATAACTGTCTCTAGAAATAATACACTGAAAATAATAAAAGAATAGTTAAAAGAGAAAACAATTTCTTATAAAAGTGGAAGGAGGCAGGCCTCCTGAAGAAAACCAAAAACATCAGTAAAATCGCTATGGGCTCCACCAAGCATCAAGGAGAGACAGTAGGCACCATCTAGCCCTGTATGCCTATGGAGGAATCTCCGACGCAGGTCCCCCAAACTTGGACACTCGACCAGCAAGTGACGGACAGTAAGGGGAACAAAGCAATCATCACAGTACGTTTGAGTCTCGTCACTCATCAGGAACCAATGTGTAAGCCGAGTGCCCAATGCTAAGCCTAGAAAGAGCTACCTCCAATCGCCGAGGCATGGAAGGGAGAACCCTTGGCACAACCACTCTCTGGAAGACCTCTTTCAGCTTATTATGAGCAACACCATCCCAGCATCTCTGCCAACACACATGCATTCTATCCCGCAAGTAAGGTGATAGATCAGATGCAGGAAGCGGATATTCTGTTGGGGGCTGTTGAGTAGCCGCAGCCTTGGCCAATGCATCCGCAGTCTCATTGCCCACCACACCAACATGTGCGGGAACCCAGCAAAAATCCACTCTCTTCCCCCGACAACGAATGAGGAACAGCCACTCCAAAATAGCTAAAACTAAAGGATGGGAAGAGTTAAAAGAGTCCAGGGACAAAAGCGTCCCTTGAGAGTCGCTAAAAATAGTAAAATAATTGTCAGGATGAACAAAAACCAACTTCAAGGCTAAAATGATGGCTGACAACTCCGCAGTAAAAACTGAGGCAACCAAAGGAAGACTACCTCCACGGCAAAAATTGGGAAATTCCATTCCAAAACCAACACCTGATACGGCTTTAGAGCCATCAGTATACACAGGCACAGAACCATCATGACTAGAAGCATGTTCTAAAAATAACCTTAAAAAACACTGAGGAGCAACAAACTCCTTTGAACCTGCAATAGGCCTGCAGAAAGTTACCCTGGGCAATATCCAAGGCGCAACCCTCGGGATCCGAACAGGACTGACAAGAACTGCTGACAAACTAAACCCCTTCATTATATCCTGAACCCTATAGCCAAATGGACGAGGCATGCGAGGGTGTCTACTATAACACAAAAGACAAGACTGTTTCGTCACACCCTCACAGACAAGTGAGTCTGGAAGGCGACGAATCCGGAGCCTGCACCGTACTGCAACAGACTGACACAGTAGATCTAAGGGAGGCACACCAGCTTCCACCAATAAGCTGGGAATTGGAGAGGACAGAAAAGCCCCAGTTGCAAGGCGAAGACCAGTATGATAGACAGCATCTAGAGTTTTTAGTCTGGATTCTGTGGCAGAGGAATATACCTCACAGGCATATGACAGCTTAGAGGTTACAAATACCTGAAACAAATGCAAGAGTGTCCTTCGATCAGCACCCCAAGAGGTATGGGACAGAACCCTCAATAGATCGAGAGCCTTCATACATGATGTTTTAAGATTTGCCAAGTGTGAGACCCATGTCAAACGACAATCAAAAGTCAGGCCCAAGAATTTCGTCTCTGTCACACAACGGAGTCTCCTGCCACAAAGCTGGAGATCAGGGTCCGGGTGTACCCCTCTCATCCTACAGAAGTGCATAGCCACAGTCTTTGAAGGGGAAAACCGAAAACCCTTGGAAGTGGCCCAGGCAGAAATCTTGTCCAAGGCAAGTTGCATACGCCGCTCAATAGCAGACATGCGAGAGCCAGAAAACCATATAGCTAAGTCATCCACATAAAGGGATGAGGATACCCCAGCAGGAACAGTGTCAATGATACCATTAATGGCCACTGCAAACAGGGAAACACTTAAGACACTCCCCCGTGGGACACCTTCCTCCTGGCACAGTGGCGCAGAGAGGGTAGAACCCACACGGACCCGAAATACACGATCAGTTAAGAAGTCTCCAAGCAACACAGGGAGGCGACCACGTAAACCAAAGGCATGAAGTTGTTGGAGGATGCCATGGCGCCAGGCAGTGTCATAAGCCTTCTCAAGGTCAAAAAACACAGCCACAAGATGTTGCTTGAGGCAAAAGCTTAACAGATTGACGCCTTGAGCCTGATAAGGTTGTCTGAAGTGCACTGTAATTTACATAAACCACTCTGCGACGGAGAGAGAAAGCAACCCTTCTCCAGAAAGCACATAAGCCTGACATTGACCATCTTTTCGAACAGCTTGCACGCACATGATATTAAAGTGATAGGGCGATAGTTGGAGACTTGGGAATGGTCTTTACCAGGCTTGGGAAAGGGGAGGACAATACCCAACTTCCAACTCCTGGGAATAGAGCCTTCACTCCAAACCCTGTTAAAAAGGTCCAATAAAAACTGAAGTGAATCAGTCGGAAGATGACGCAGCATAGCTTATGGAATATCGTCAGGCCCAGGAGCAGTGTCACGACACTCTGAAAGGGCAGCACATAGCTCACGGAGGCTGAAATCTAAATTATACGGCTCTCCGCGATGAGAGCGAAAGTCAAGACCCAGCCTCTCCTGATTCCTACGAAAGGTAGCAAAGGGCTGAGAAGGATCCTTTGTGGAGACAGCGTAAAACTGATCTGCAAAAGCAGAGGCTACTACATCTGGTGAGACACATGTTCTCCGTGAAGGCGCAACGCTGGAGGAGAGGGGGGCGAGAACCTACCAGAAATCTTGCACACCTTTTTCCACACCACAGACATTGAAGTTGAAGATGTAATTGTAGAAACATACGACCTCCACGAGTTACGGCGAGCATTCTTCATGACCCATCTATAGTGAGCACGTGCTTTGCGAAACTGTATTTTTAGAAAACAACATTACGATTGGCAAAATACCGACAAGCAGCTGCTTTGTAAGTTCCCTTTGCTATGGAGCAGTCATCATTCCACCATGGCACAGTTGATTAATTGATTGATTTAAATAAGGCGCCGCAACAGCACAGGTCATATGGCGCCGTTAAAGCAATACAGTAAAATCAGAAGCACAGAACGATAAAAATACTAAAAAGAGCCAACTAAAAAAAAAAAAAAGAAGAAGCTACAACTTACTCAACAACCCAGCCTCCTCCACAAACAGGAGGACCTCATGTCCCGGGGAGAGAGCTCTCTCTCCAAGTATCAACGACATCCCATAAGTACCATGAACACCCCGACAATGAAATAGAAATCGCTCACGCAGTTCCACCAGGCTGGGACACTCCACTAAAAAGTGGCGCACAGTAAGGGGAACCAAACAGTCATCAAAAAATGGCCGTGGCTCCCGGGACATGAGATAACCATGTGTGAGACGCGAGTGACCCGTACGAAGACGGGCCAGTGCAGTCTCTGAACGGCGTCCCCGCACATGGACATACGTCCACGGACGGTATGTCGTAGAGGTTACCTCCTCCATCTTGGTCGTAGCAACCAAAGCCTCCCACTGTCCCTGCCAACTAGCAAGAACTGCCACCCGAAAGGAGGAGTACAGGTCACGAAAAGGAACTGGGAGGGAAGGAGCAGCCCAGGTCGATGCCTCCTTAGCCAGCCTGTCTGCCCGTTCATTTCCCAGAACACCAACATGCGCTGGGACCCAGCAAAACCCAACACTGTAACCCCTACATTGGAGAAGATAAAACCACTCGAGGGCAGACAAAACAAGGGGATGAAGGGAAGAAGGACCAAAATGCTGAAGAGCAGAAAGAGCACTGCGAGAGTCGCTAAAAATGGTAAAAGACGAGATGGGAAGAGTAAAAATTAACTTGAAAGCTAAAATAATGGCAGACAGTTCTGCCGTAAAGACAGAGGCAACACCGGGGAGGCACCCACCTCTACAAAAGGAAAGGAAGACAACAGCATACCCAACCCCCGCACCAGACTTTGACCCATCGGTGAAAACAGGGATGGAGTCAGCTTGTATGTTATAGTGTTCTAGGAACAATGCATGGGAATCCGAATCAAGTAACAAATTCCTATTTGTAACAACAGGATTACAGACAGGAACAAGCGGGAATTGCCAGTAACCAAACCTAGGTAACCGATGGGGACATACAGATAGAGATGGCAAATGGAAAGACTCCATTGCAGATGCAACCCTAAAACCAAAAGGCTTAGGGAAACTCGGGCGAGACACATAAAGATGGGAACGTGCATCATCAGACACAGACACACAAGAAGCAGACTCGGGAAGACGATGTAGGCGACACCAGCACCTCAATAAGGAGGACTGGTGATGCAAAGCCAGCGGAAGGATCCCAGCATCCACCAACAAGCTAGGAATTGGGGACGAGCGGAACGCACCAGTTGCCAAGCGAACACCAGCATGGTGCACAGAGTCCAACACACGAAGCCGAGCCTCAGTAGCAGATGAGTAGACTTCGCTACCATACTCTAACTTCGAAAGAATAAGAGTCCGGTGCAAGAGGAGGAGAGTCTGTCGGTCGGCTCCCCAAGAAGTATGAGCCAAAACCCGAAGGAGCGACAATGTCCTCATACAAGCCACCTTAACATGACGAAGATGAGGTATCCATGTCAGGCGGCTGTCAAATATAAGTCCCAGGAAGCGAGTCTCCTCCACACAAGAGATTCGTCTATCATAGATATACAAGTCAGGATCAGGGTGAACACCACGGAGGCGGCAAAAGTGAACAGCCACAGTCTTGGAAGCCGAGAAACGAAATCCCCGAGTAGAAGCCCACCGAGAGATCCTATTAATCGCCAGCTGCAGCTTCCTCACGATCAATGGCATCCGCCTCGCAGAAAAGGAGATCGACAAGTCATCAACATAAAGACTACCCCGAACTCCTGCAGGAAGTACACTAATAACACTGTTTATAGCCACTGCAAAAAGTGTTACGCTAAGTATACTCCCCTGCGGCACACCATCCTCCAGGGGACGAGCATCCGACAGAGCACCCCCAATCCAGACACGTAAAAAACGACGGGACAAAAATTTCTGCACAAAAGTGGGGAGTTGGCCACGGAGACCAAATTCAAACAGACTAAGCAAAATGCCATGAAACCAAGCCGTGTCATAAGCCTTCTCCAAATAAAAAAAGACAGTGACATGGTGGTGCTTATTCGCAAATGCTTTACAAATAGAGGACTCCAAAGACAATAGAGCATCACTTGTAGAACGCAGTTTCCGGAAACCATACTGAACCAGAGACAAGTAATTGCCCCTCTCCAAGTACCACATGAGCCTGACATTTACCATCTTCTCCAGTAACTTACAGATACATGAAGTCAGTGAAATGGGACGGAAGTTGGTCGCCAACTGATGGTCCTTCCCAGGCTTTGGAATGGGGAGGACTATAGCCACACCCCAAGAAAAGGGAAAATCACCAGTACTCCAAATAAGATTAAAAACCTCTAATAAAAAGGAACAAGCCTCATCAGACATGTGGCGTAAAAAGGCATAAGGGATATCATCAAGGCCTGGAGACGAGTCACAACATTGGGATAAAGCCAGCTTTAGCTCAGAGAGAGAGAGAAGGGGACATTGTATGGCTCTGCCTCATTGGAAGCAAAGTCCACCCCTTGCAACTCCACACAGCGCCGATGCTGCGCCATGGGCGAATTAGGATCCTTCCTGGAAACACTCGCAAAATGATCCGCAAAGACACTAGCGACCTCCTGTGGATCAGCCACCATCCTACCAGCATGAAACAAAACAGGAGGGGAAGGAGGCGAAAACTTACCAGAAATCATGCGAACTCTGTTCCACACCTGGGTAAGCGGGGTCTGAGCATTAACTGAGGACACAAAGCGTTTCCACGACATTCGCCGAGCATTCTTAAAAACCCACCTAGCCCGAGCCCGGGCCTGTCGGAAGGCATCCATACACTGGGGATCACCACGATGCCGACGAAGACGAGAGAAGGCGGCACGCTTCATCCTCACTGCAGCAGAACAATCATCATTCCACCAAGGGACTGGACGTTTGGAAAAATGGCCAGACGTCCTCGGGACGGACTGGAGGGCAGCAGAATGTAATAAATCAGTAAAATATGTCACAGATGCATCTGAGCCACCAAACTCAGCTAAGGGACAAACAGAAGACGTAAGGTCTGTAAACAGCCGCCAATCAGCCTTAACAAGGCGCCACCGGGGAAGACGGGACCGAGGTTCAGACACCGTAGATTCTAAAACTATTGGAAAGTGATCACTCCCATGCAAATCTGGTAAGACCTGCCAACTAAAATCCAAGAGAGCACTAGGAGACACGAGGGAAATATCAATGGCGGAAAACGTACCAGTCTGAGCATGAAAGTGTGTCGCATCCCCAGAATTTAAAACATCCAACTCCACATCCTCAATAAAACCAGCCAATAAAACACCTCTAGGGTTGACTGTGCAGTCACCCCAGAGAGGGTGGCGACAATTAAAATCTCCCAAAAGAAGAAAAGGAGAGGGTAGACCACGCACGAGGCAGTTGAGATCACCCCGCTCAAGGGCAGCAGCAGGCGGAAGATAGATACTGCAGAGAGTATACCACCTGTTCAGAAATAACTTGACTGCAACAGCCTGCAGTGGAGATTGCAGGTTGACGTCGTAGTATGGTACATCCTTGCGGATTAGAACTGCAGAGCCAATACGACGACCTTGCCCCAAAATAGGGGTGGAATAGAATGCATAATAACCGGAAGGAGCGGGAGGAACAGAGTCTCCCACCATTGTCTCCTGGAGACACACACACACTGGGGAGAAACGAGAGAGGAGGAGACTCAGCTCCTCCCAGGATGCACACAAACCACGACAATTCCACTGAAGGACCTTGAATACTGCTAACTTGAGAGGGGTTTCAGGGGAGCCTCAGAAGGAGGCTTCCCCTTGCCGACCTGACTAGAAATTGCTTTCAAGCGGCGAGGCTTATCGGTGCCCACCATGCCTGTAGGCGCAGGAATGTGAGACTGAGAAACCCGCTCACGAGTCCCTGAAACACCTGAGACAACCGAAGGAGGAGGAATCCTCGATACAGACAGACCAGCACTGTCCCTGGAGGAGGACAGTTTGGGAAGACGTGAATGAGTAACAGTCGACTCAGAGTCAGAGGACGTTCCCAAAGAGACCTTCCTGGGGGGGACACCCACCGAGTCAAGGGACTCAACAGATCCCCTGTGATGCTTCAGGATGGACTGAGAAAAATCCTTGGAAGAGCCAGTTGCAGGAGACTGTCTCGGCCTAACCCTGGGAGGCCTCTGCGGCTTAGCCCTGGGAGGCGTCCGAGGCTTAACCCTGGGAGGCGTCCGTGGCTGAGAATCCATGGGAGCATGAACCTCGACAGCATGAACACCCATACAAGGAGCCTGCGTCGAAGCTGGAGAAGAGACAACAGAGGGCCCTGCCGAAGATGTAGTGGAGAGCACTGCCGTAGACACCGAAGATGGTTCACCTGTGGAACTTTCCAGAACCGAAAACTTGTTGCTAAAAGTCACTGATGGAGCAATAGTCTCACAAGAATGGGAAGAAACAACTACAGGTTGGGAAGAGCAGGAAGGCGCCACAACGCAAGAACCCAAAACAGAGGCAGAGGAACCAGAGCGGAGGGAGGAGGCGTACACCATCGCCCCACCACCCTTTTGTCTAAAAAGAAGCTCCCGCCTGGCACTACCGAGACTAATGAACTGGGAATTAGCCAGTTGAAGGATATCTTGCTCAAGACAGTATTTCTGACACTTATGAAAACGTGGTGGGTGAGCCCCCCTGCAGTGGAAGCAGAAAGGCTCAGAGTCGCAATCGGGAGTAGGGTGTGAGTCGAGGGCAGAGCAGCGACCACACCGCGGACGGTTAGTACAGTTCTTCCTACTATGGCCAAACTCATAACACGAGTAACATTGCAATGGACGATCAACAAAAGCCCTCACTGGGAGAGAAAGAGGACCAATCTCAACACGCTCAGGGAGGAAAGAACCATAAAATGTTAGCATGATTAAATTACTGTTCCCTCCAATCTTTGCCACTTGGTGAACGGAATCAGGGCAAAACCTAAGGATCTCATCATCTGAAAATTCATACAGGTCCGAATTATAAATACGACCCTTGCTATAATTAAATGAGTGATGAGGCTTGATAGAATCAAAGATACCATCAGAAGGGCAAGGCAGATGGAGGAGCATTATTGCTTGCATCAGATCTTTAGCATGGATCAAAACACCCTTACCATACTTCTTGATGTTACCCGCTGGGAGCACACCAATTTCCCTTTCCAGGTACCTGGCAGCATTTAGAAAGTTTCCACGCCCATCTTTATAATGGGCAACAAACCAGTAAGGGGTAGGGGCCTTACGAACCTTGGTAGCCTGTTCCTCTGCACCTTCAAAAACGTTGGGACAATAGTCGATCTCACTATCTTGGACATTACGAGACCGAATAAGCTCTGCAACTAAGTCACTGGCACCAAGATGCAAGGAACCTAGTGCCTCAAGAGCAACTTGAGCAGCGACACCAGATGTAAATGTTACATAGCACCTATTGGCGAGGCAGTCAGCTTCATATTTGAGACGGATACGGAGAACCGTCCCAAAAGGTCTCAATGCAGCGTGAATAGCACGGAATGAAAGGGTCACAAAAATATTTCGCAGGAACAGCATGTCGAGACCAGTCCCACCAGCCGATCCCTGGGATCTCTCAACAGGAGGAGCAGCGGCAGGGGGAGTACAAGCCTCACCCCACACAAAACCATCAAGACCAGAGGGTGACGTCTCGAGGGCTTGGCCGACCGCACCTCGAGGACCAGAACAAATATTTTCAGGATCCATAAAATGATCTTGAAAGTAAATGGCCCCAGGGGCCAAGGGTAACCGCCTACCGGGACTACGAAAGGAGAGAGCGCCAACCGCCGCGAACGGGGTACCTCATCCCCATGGTGGCCACTCATTTTAAAAAGTAGTCCTGCATGATCCGAAAGTTTGTCCACGACGGAGCAAGACCTCTCCCCACAATGCATCCCAGCCCAGACACCCAACCATCCAACACAGGACGACCTCAACAGGCAGCCCCTCTGGCGGGCGGCACCGTTAACCCGTACTGGCAGCCTAAAACCTCAGGAACCATTTAGTCTGGCCCCTCACTGGCGACCTTACTAGCTTGGGAAGCCCTCTCTCCCCCCAAAACAGGGGCAGAGCAGGGGTCGAAACCCCCTCTAGTCTAGCTCGCCAGGTCCTCAGGGCACACAAGCCCCCCCACCACGACAAGGCGGTTCCCGCTAGGGGGGCCACCATGGCACAGGTCTCTGGGAAAAAACACCAGAAGTCCGTTTGATAGAATGAACCCCTGCTGAGAAAATGGTCTTAGTAAAATAACATTCGGCATCATCGATAGTTGAAAAATCAGTAACTCAGTTGGCAAATACACATAGTTCCTCAAAGAGAGACCAATCAGCCCTGTTCAGACACCAGCTTGGCAGACGGGCAACAGGAACAGAGCGAGTAGGCTGGACCACTACAGGATAATGGTCACTACCATGTAGATCATCCAAAACCTCCAAAGAAAAATCAAGGGCACAGTTAGAGGAGGAGATGGTAAGGTCAATGACAGAATACGTGCCAGTCTGAACATGAAAATGGGTCGGCCTTCCATCATTGAGTACAACCAAATCTAAATCCCCAACCAAAGAAGCAAGAAGATCACCCCGGGGATTTGAAAGTGAGTCACCTCACAAAGGATGGCGGCCATTAAGGTCACCAAGGAATAGGAAAGGGGGTGGAAGTTGGCTGATAAGGGTTTCTAGATCAGTACGTATAACAGGAACGGAAGGTGAAAGGTACAGACAACAGATGGTATAGCACCTCCCAACGTGCATCTGTACGGCTAGAACTTGAAAGGGGGACTGAATCTCAAAGGAAATAAAGGGGACATCAGAACGGCACAAAATTGCACATCCACCGCTGTGACTACCAGGAGGAGATGCATGGAAGTCCTTATACCCCCTAATGGAAGGGAACTGTCTGTCCCCCACCATTGTCTCCTGAAGACCCACACATAGTGGGTCCAGAGCAGGGAGTAATAACTGCAATTCCTCCCAATTTGCCATGGCACCTCTACAGTTCCACTGAAGACAGATTGGTACCGATTGAGCATAGTGATTAGTATTAAATATTATGAATTTAGAAAGCTATGTAGCAACCTCGTTGGGAAGGGGGTGAAAGCCCTTCTTCCTAGGTGTGGAGCTCTGCCTCACCAACCGAGAAGGCAATGAAGATTTAGAGTTTCCATGGGTGGAAGTACCCTTACCCCGAGACATGTCCCGCCCATCACCAGAATGAGTCCGAAGCACAGAGACCTTCTTGGAAAACCCACGTGCCCCGTCTGCACACCCATGTGAGGGTTCAGCTGGCACCTCAGGGCAACCGAACCCCCCCCTACCAAATCATCCAAAGGCTGGCCGCTGGGTAACAAATCAGAGGGAGCAAGTGACTGAGCATCTAAAGACCCAGGCCCCACCACACCTGAGGAAGAGGTAGGGACGGGAATCCTAGAAGGGCCATCATGAACACCCACAGACTTAGACGCCACCACTAGCTGAGTTGTCGAGCGAAGAGCCCCCCTCAGAATCTTTATGTGGTACAGAAGTTTGAACCTTAGAAGGAGGGGAGTCACCCAAAAACTCCTCACTCCTCACTCGTTTGAGGTCGGCAGATGCAACCTCCATCTCTGCACCAGAACTTAAAGCATTAGAGACTATAGTGCCACACTGTAAAGAAGAGTGAGCAACAGTAGCAGAGCAAGCAGATGGTACAGGAGCAGCAGTCGGTACGGAAGTAGCAGCTGATACAGAAGTATGAGAGACGCTGTTTTTTTTGGATATGTCAGAACAAGGATGCACAGGAAGGACATCGGGAGTTTTGGATGTGTCAAAGCAAAGTGTAGCATCGACACGGGTGTTTGTCACAGGAGGAACCGGAGGAACTGGGATGGGGGAGGCACTCTCAAACACTGGAAGAACCACCGCAGAGGGGACACCCCCAGAAACAGGAGGCACCTCCTTAGAGGAAGCACAGCTGCTTCCAGGCTGCACTCCCTCAGTGGAACCCCCCCGGCAAGAAGGCCGGGAAGTAGAACCCTGAGAATTTGATGGGGCATTGTGTGATGGCAGGGGCACCTTGGCGAGACAACGCAGCAGCAAAGATAACCCCAGGGCGAATGAACTGCTCCCTTACCCTGGCCTTTGCCTCAGGAAAGGAAATTTTCTCCTTCGTTCGGACAGAAATGATCTTGTATTCATATTTGTATACTTCGCAATCCCTTGAGGAGGCTGCATGTGCTCCTCCACAGTTCAAACATTTAGAGGGTTGAGAACAATCATCTATACCATGAGAAATTCCACCACAATTTCCTAAGACCTCAGGAAGGCCACACACTTCCCGCCTGCAAGAACGGCGGACGTGACCAAATCTTTGACAATAATAGCATGTTCTAGGTCGGGGAACATAAGGTTTAACCTTTAGCTCCCACCACGCAGCAGTGATAACCTCCAGCAAGGTAAGACGGTCAAATGTCAATATAAGAGTGGGCGTGGGGGTTAAAACCCCATCAACCTTCTTCATAATTCTCTGTACTCCTACAACACCTTGAGGAGCCAGCCTCTCTAAGAGGGAAGAATCAGAATATGAGATCAAGTCACGAGAATACACAACCCCTCGGGACTGGTTCAGGACCAAATGACGAGAGGCAGATACAGGATAACCAGAGACCACAGTTAGAGACTGGATGCGTGAACTCTCCTGTTCATTCCTGGCGTCTGACAATAGAGAGCCATCGCCCTGCAAAGAGACCTTGGGTGTAAATCCACATGCTGTTACTAGACCAATGTGAATCTGAAAACAATTCAGGTTCCTGAAGGAAGTACCATTATCCATTTTGATGACTATGTATTTTGTGTATGAGTGCTTTACAAAAACACCAGGTAACAGCTCCATAGAAAAGGCATCTTCATTCTCAGTTTTGGCAGACGAGCCTGGGGGTACTGGGTCATCGGCCAGAGAGTGACCAGGTGATGCCAACTCGTGCGGCTGGTCACTGACCACACGAGTGGGTAAAGAATTATTCACCGTATCCATAAATATATTAGTGAAAATAATTAGCACCAGGAGCCAAGGGAAACCGCCTACCAAGGAGTGAGGGGACCGAGCGCGGTCTGATGGGACCGGAGTACCTCGTCCCCAGAGGGTGTCCCCAAAAGGACACCCCGTGATTCGAAAGTTTCCTCCCACCAGTGAAAAGACCTCCCTCCCCAACACCCCTCAGCCCAGACACCCAACCAACCAACTCAGGACAGCACTGATGCGATCCCTCTGGAGGGCGGAACCGATGACCCATACGGGTAACCTACGTTTCGGGCAGCGCTTAGTCAGACCCCTCACCCACAACCCTACCCGCATGGGAGACCCTGCCAGATGTCGTTACATCCACGGGCAGGCTTGTGGGATCACCGGAGCACGCAAGCCCCCCCACCACGACAAGGTGGCTGTCCACGGGGGGGATGGTGTCGGAGAGAAAAGTGGGGTGGTTTGGTGGGACTGATTGATTGACTGTAGCATAAACTGGCGGCGCAACTGCCAGGGTCATATGCTGCCAGACAAGCTAAAACACGCAGCAAATAAATAGTGCATATTCAAAATAAAGTCAATAACTATTACTAGAAATAAAACACTGAAAATTATAAAAGAATAGTAAAAAAAAAAAATCAATTACTTATAAAAGTGTAAGGAGGCCCACCTCCTGAAGAAAACTACAAACATCAGAAAAATCGCTATAAGTTCAATCAAGCATTGAGGAGAGACAGTAGGCACCATCTGCCCCTCTATGCTTATGGGAGAATCTCTGACGCAGGTCCCCCAAACTTGGAGACTCGACCAACAAGTGACAGACAGTAAGGGGAACTAGGCAATCATCACAGTATGGTTGAGACTCACCACTCATCAAAAACCCATGTGTAGGACGAGAGTGCCCAATGCGAAGCCTAGCAAGAGCCACCTCCAATCGCCGAGGCATGGAAGGGAGAACCCGGCACAACCACTCTGTAAGACCTCTTTCAGCTTATTATGAGCGACACCATCCCGGTGTCTCTGCCAACATGTACGAATTCTGCACTGCAAGTAAGGTGTTACATCAGAAGGTGAAAGCGGATATTCGGGTGGAGGCTGTTGAGAAGCCGCTTCCTTGGCCAGTGCGTCTCCCTTCTCATTCCCCCACCACACCAACATGTGCGGGAACCCAACAAAAATCCACTCTCTTCCCCAGACGATGAATGAGGAACAGCCACTCCAAGATAGCTAATACTATAGGATGGGGGGAGTTAAAAGAGTCCAGGGCCAAAAGTGCCCCTTGAGAGTCGCTAAAAATAGTAAAATAATTGTCAGGGTGAACAAACACCAACTTCTATGCTAAAATGATGGCTGATAACTCTGCAGTAAAAACTTAGGCAACCAAAGAAGACTACCTCCACGGCTAAAATTGGGAAATGCCACTCCAAAACCAACACCAGATGCGGATTTAGAGCCATCAGTATACACATGAACGAACCACCATGACTAGAAGAATGTTCTGAAAAAAACTGTAAAAGACACTGAGGAGCGATAGAGTCCTTTGAGCCTGCAAAAGTCCTGCAGAAAGTTACCTTGGGCAATATCCATGGCGCAACGAACAGGACTGACAGGTACTGCTGGCAAACCAAACTCCTCCATAATATCCCGAACCCTATAGCCAAACGCGTAAGGCATGCGAGGGTACTTACTATAATACAAAAAACAAGACTGTTTCGTCACACACTCACAGACAAGTGAGTTTGGAAGACGACGAATCCGGAGCCAACACCGTGCTGCAACAGACTGATGCAGTAGATCTAAGGGAGGCACACCAGCTTCGACCAACAAGCTGGGAATTGGAGACGACCGAAAAGCCCCAGTAGTGAGGCGAGGCCCAACATGATAGACAGCATCTAGAGTTTTTAGTCTGGACTCTGTGGCAGAGGAGTATACCTCGCTGCCATATGACAGCTTGGAGGTTACAAACACCCGAAACAAATGCAAGAGGGTCCTCCAATAAGCACGCCAGGAGGTATGGGACAGAACCCTCAATAGATTGAGAGCCTTCATACATGATGTTTTAAGATTTGCCAAGTGTGAAACCCATGTCAAACGACAGTCAAACGTCAGGCCCAAGAATTTCATCTCTGTTACACAATGGAGTCTCCTGCCACAAAGCTGGAGATCAGGGTCCGGGTGTACCCCTCTCATCCTACAGAAGTGCATAGCCAGAATCTTAGAAAGGGAAAACCGAAAACCCTTAGAAGTTGCCCAAGAAGAAATCTTGTCAACAGCAAGTTGTATACGCTGCTCAATAGCAGACATGCGAGAGCCAGAAAACCATATAGCTAAGTCATCCACATAAAGGGATAAGGATACCCTAGCAGGCACTGTGTCAATGATACCACTGATGGCTACCGCAAATAGGGAAACTCCCTTGTGGGACACCTTCCTCCTGGCACAGTGGTGCAGAGAGAGTAGAACCCACACGGACCCTAAACACACGATGGGACAAGAAGTCTCCAAGCAACACAGGCAGACGACCACGTAAACCAAAGGCATGAAGTTGTTGGAGGATGCCATGGCGCCAGGCAGTGTCATAAGTCTTCTCAAGGTCAAAGAACACAGCCACTAGATGTTGCTCAGAAGCAAAAGTTTCACAGACAGACGCCTCGAGCCCAATAAGGTTGTCTGAAGTGCACTGTAATTTACAGAAACCACCCTGTGATGGAGAGAGAAAGCAGCCCTTCTCCAGAGAGCACATAAGCCTGACACTGACCATCTTCTCGAACAGCTTGCACACACATGATGTTAAAGTGATAGGGTGATAGTTATTGACCTGGGAATGGTCTTTACCAGGCTTGGGAATGGGGAGGACAATACCCAACTTCCAACTCCTGGGAATAGAGCCCTCACTCCAAACCCTGTTAAAGAGATCCAATAAAAACTGAAGTGAATCAGTCAGCAAATGATGGAGCAGAGTATATGGAATGTTGTCAGGCCCAGGAGCAGTGTCACCACACTCTGAGAGGGCAGCACGCAGCTCACGGTGGCTGAAATCTAAATTATACGGCTCTCCACCACGAGAGCGAAAGTCATGACCCAGCCTCTCCTGATTCCTATGAAAGGTAGCAAATGGCTGAAAAGGATCCTTTTTGAGACAGCATAAAACTGATTTGCAAAAGCAGAGGCTACTCCATCTGGTGCAGACACAAGTTCTCCGTGAAGTAGCAACACCAATGGAGAGGGGGTGCGAGAACTTGCCAGAAATCCTGCTTACCTTTTTCCACACCATAGGCATTGTAGCCGAGGATGTAACTGTAGAAACATACGACCTCCACGAGTTACGACGAGCATTCTTCATGACCCATCTATAGTGGGTCTATAGTGGGCACGTGCTTTGCGAAAGTGGATTTTTAGAGAAACAACATTACTATTGGCAAAAATTCGACAGGCAGCTGCATTGTAAGCTCCCTTTGCTATGGAGTAGTCATCATTCCACCATGGCACAGGTCTTCAGGAAAGAACTCCAGAAGTCAGTTGGATGGAATGAACCCCTGCTGAGAAAATGGTCTTAGTAAAACAACACTTGGCATCATCGATAGTTGAAAAATTAGTAACCCTGTTGGCAAATACACATAGTTCCTCAAAGAGAGACCAATCAACCCTATCCAGACACCAGCGTGGCATACAGGCTGCAGGAACAGAGCGAGTACACTGGACCATCACAGGATAATGGTCACTACCATGTAGTCCATCCAAAACCTTCCAAGAAAAATCAAAGGCACAGTCAGAGGAGGAGAGGGTAAAGTCAATATGAGAATATGTGCCAGTCTGAACATGAAAATGGGCCGGCCTCCCATCATTTAGGACAACCAAATCTAAATCCCCAACCAAAGAGGCAAGAAGATCACCCCGGAGATTTGAAAGTGAATCACCCCACAAAGGGTAGCGGACATTAAGGTCACCAAGGAGTAGGATAGGGGGTGAAAGTTGACTGATAAGAGTTTCTAGATCAACACGTATAACAGGAATGGAAGGTGGAAGGTACATGCAACAGATGGTATAGCGCCTCCCAATGTGCATCTGTACTGCTAGAACTTGAAAAGGAGACTGTATCGCAGAGGATATAAAGGGGACATCACATCGGCACAAAATTGCACATCCACTGCTGTGACCACCAGGAGGAGATCCATGGAAGACCTCATACCCCCGTAACAGAAGGGAACTGTCTGTCCCCCTCCATCGTCTCCTGAAGACAGACACAGTGGATTCAGAGCAGAGAGTAATAACTGCAATTCCTCCCAAATTGCCATGGCACCTCTACAATTCCATTGTAGTATACTGGGTGAGAATGCGACAGTACCCATAGTGAAGGAAGAATCAAGATGAGGGGTGAGACAACCTTGCCTCCTGACTGGGTTTGGATTGAAGCTTATAAAAGCCCTTTGGAGGAGCCTGCCCAGCACCAGAAACCCGCACCCTCTGTCTAACATCTGAAGGGAAACTTGAGGACAAAGAAGTAGGTTTTACAGCACTCCTTCTTAGAGTGGGCATACCAGTTTCTTTGGAAGGCAGCTCTGGGGCCACCTTTGAGATGTAGGACCATGGAGGTAGGAAAGAGGTGGAGTTGGCATGGCTTGCTAATCCCAGGGAGTGAGGTGAAGCCACTGATCTGTCATCCAGACGTCTCCAATAAGGCGGATACCCAGATGACATACCCGAAAGTACAGGATTTCCACGCATTGATTGTCGTAAAAAACAAAGGAAATTGATCATTTCCATCAAGAGATACATTTGCCATACGCATTTTGTGTGAAAGGATGTTCAGAGAAACAGTTCTGCTAAGTGGTGAGTCAAACCAATACTCAAAATTGTTTAACTATGCTTGTCATGCTATTCTTATCCATGTTTTATCTGAGTTGCAGAACAAAACTATATTTTCAAATTTAGAAAGTCACATGTCTGCATGTGACCCTCTTCATAACCACCTACTATCGCTAATCAATGCGATTGCTGAGACGTATTTACAGGTGAGGTATTCCTTTGCAAGAAAACAGTTTTCAGCAAGAAAAACTGCTCTGAAAGCTTTAAAAGCAGAAATACGATGAATTAGTTAGTGCTGGTTAGTAGCATATAAATATGTAAGCAAAGAAACAGCAGTGAATTGGTGGTAGCCTACATAAAGCTTGTAATATCGCTAAATTGGTTTCTGTATCGTTTTAGTATGCAGAAAAACATAATATTACTAAAATATTAGTTATTTACGAAATAAATCTACCGCATCAGTATGTGTAATCAATTAAATGTACCATCATTATGGGCAAGGAATGTCCTAGTGGTAGTAACAAAGGTGGACGGCATGAGCTGTCATTTGGGTATCCGCCATACAGAAGGCGTCTGGATGACATCAGCGGCTTCACAATCAGGTCCTGAGGTCATCTCCACCTCTTTCCTACCTCCATTTGTAGGACAGTCGGTGCTCCCACCAGAAGCCCCAGAAGTGAAAGTAGAGTCCACAGGACTCAAATCTTTTGAGGGGACCATCCCATGCTTCAGATCTGAAGCACCAACGAGCTTTCCACCAACATCCCCAGGTGGGGACGGGACCAGAGGTAAACCATCAATTTCAGATGTGACTTGACTAGATCCCTCAGCCTGCTGGGCAGAGGGAACAGGAGAGGTGTCGACAGAAGGTTCAACAACAGAGACCTTAGGTGGCCGGTCATCATGCTCAGAGGACTATGGCGAACAACGGTGACGTTTGCCAGGTACAGGAGAAGTCCGGTCAACGTGGACATCCGTCACCTCCATAGAAGTGTGTAAGTTTTCAGCCACCGAAGTGGGGGCATAAACAGTCGGAGTAGCGGTTGGGCAACCGTCTTTCTCACAAACAGTACTAACCTCGGAAACAGCATTCTGCATATCACAAGTTCAAGGAATGGTTACTGGAATGGGACCTCTCCCATGTGTTGCTGTAACAGCAGCATCCTCCAACTGGGACATTTGTGATGAATAAGTATCCTGAGAAGTAGGTGGGGCAACATGAAGTGTTCTCTTATTGTACTGTGGTACCCCCTTACGTCGTGAGAGAACTGAAGCAAAAGTGACCCCAGGGAGGATAAACATCCCTTTGACCCTTTCTTTTGCCTCTGCAAAAGAAATCTTCTCATGGGTTCAAAGTGACATGACTTCCTTCTCAAACCTGTACTGGTCACACATTGTTGATGAAGTTGGTTGAGCACCGTGGCAGTTGATACACGAGGGGGGATTCAGGCAGTCCATCTCGCCATGTGAATTGCCACCACAATTAATGCACACCTGTGGGAGACCTTGCATGTTCCTATGACAAGACCTGCTGACATGCCCAAATCTCAGGCAATGAAAGCACCGCCTAGGTCTTGGCACATATGCCTTAACCCGAAGGCGGTAGTAAGCTGCCTCTAAGACATCAGGCAATGTCAAATGATCAAAGGTGACAATTAGTGATGGTGTGCGGGTCAATATCCCATTCACGTTTTTCTTTATCCTCTCCACCTTCACTACTCCCTGGTCTTTCAGCCCATCCAGGAGTTCCTCCTCTGAGTACCTATGGAACTCCTTAGAGAAGACAACACCCCGAGTCTGGTTCAGGATGGAATGACTGGTGGCTGTGACATCACAGGAAGCTAAACATTTGATGGCATGGATGCGGGCACTTTGGTCCGCTTCCCTGGCCTCTACAAGGAGTGACCCATCCACCTGTGGAACAACTTTTGAGGATGACCCAAAAGCCTTGACCAGGTCACAGTGAACCTTAAAGGCATTGTGGTCCCTGAAAGAGGAACCATCAGCCAACTTAAAAACTATGAATTTCTTATATTGGTCAGGTAGAAACATGCCAGGTATTGTCTCGGTGAACAGTGATAGGGCTTTCGTGGAGGGCTGAGTGCCGTTCCCTCGAAAGCGCTCCTTCCCCTTGCGTGGTACAGGGTCAACAGGAGCACCAATGTGGCCAGTTGATAGGGACTCGTGGGCCCGGCCACCTGCCACACGAATACCAAAAATGGAGGGAAACTCAGCCATAATATGACTATAACTAACTTCATTCCCCCACCCCTCCACCCACCATGGAGCCCAACAATGGAAGGTTGTATGTCAGGGGCAACACCACTGGCGACCCCAGAGGTAGCAGGAGAGTATACGCGGGTAACCACCGGGGGACCTGGGCAAGGGTGGCTCCAGGATGATAGGAGCCACCGGGCCCCCCAGTGCCCACTTCACCCTAGCCAACGCATGACCAGTCGATTGACTTGGTCAGGCCCAACCAGGCTGCCCGTCTAGCCAGAATAAGGGACCAAAGAGGTGTATTGCTAGATGCAGGGCACATCATGCAGCATCGCGCAACCTCCAGGACTCCCGTCTCCCACCATTACTGGATGCCACGCATAGCAAACTCGTGGGGAGGCAACAGTCCTGCCCTAGATTGTAAATGGACAGGGACTAAAATCACCAGCATGCCTCCTCCATTAGTGATGCAGGGGGTGCTTGGTCCACAGAGTTGACAAATACCGAGCCCTACGAATTTAGGCATGCCCTCCAAGTAGGTGGCACTGCCAGCCATGCCTCAAGCCCCGCCTCATCGTCAAGGTGACCCCTCTCAGTGGGGGGTTTGATGGGAGTGTGGGTCTATGAGAAAAGGACGAGGAGGGAATATCTCTCCATCGAATGAATGAATGAATGAAAGAAAATGTGACATGGTGCCGCAACAGAAGAGGTCATATGCCGTCAAACATAAAATTAAAAGAAAGAGAAAATCTATTAAAAAAACGAGAAAAAGCAGAGATAAACAATGCATAAAACAAATGAACAATATAAAAGAATAAAAGAAACCAAAGCTAAAAAACATGGTGGAAAGATATGGGTTAAAATTAGAACACTATCATTAAAATACAAACTAAATTATGGAAAAGCCCTACAGCTAGTGGAGAAGGCCAGAACTCAACACAAAAAAGAAGGTACCTCCCCCCATAGCACAAGCCTCTTCCCCAAGAACTGAGGAAAGAATGTACGATCCATTGGCAGCTCGGCACCCGGAGAGGTACTGCCGATGAAGGTCTCCAAGACTGGGGCATTCGACAAGGAGATGCCACACAGTCAAAGGAACCAGTCATCACAATAATGAGATGGTGCCCTCTCCATTAAAAAACCAGGATCAGCCTAGTATGGCCGATCCGGAGACAAGCCAAAGCTGTTTCCCACTCTCAGGACAGTCCCACATACCCCGCATCGTCCAGGCTCCTACAAATGCTGCAGAGTTTGTTCGCTCCAGGTGCATCCCACCTCTGCTGCCAGCAGAGACAGACAGTCTCCACAGTGGCTGCACATAAATCCTCGGATGGGACAAGGTATTGAGGAGAGGAAGGGTGAGAGGTAGCAGCTCTCGCCAAAGAGTCAGAACGCTCATTGCCCACGACCCCCACATGTGCAGGGACCCAACACAGTTGTACAGAGTATTCTCGCCTACATAATAAGAAGAGCCACTCCAAGACAGAGAAGACCAGGGGATGTGATGGGAAGCCACGAGACAAAGCTTGTAGGACACTGGCCGAGTCACTAAAAATGGTAAACGAAGCTGGAGGAAAGCTAAAAATCAATTCAACTGCAACTAAAATGGCAGTAAGTTCAGCAGTAAAAACAGATGCACAAGGTAGGAGACTTCCAAATCGGCTAAAATCACGAAAAATGACACCAAAGCCTGTCCCCACATGGGATTTAGAGCCATCAGTATATACAGAGATCGAGTCATTGTG
The DNA here is from genome assembly GCF_032717465.1 of Coenobita brevimanus. Classification (NCBI taxonomy): domain Eukaryota; kingdom Metazoa; phylum Arthropoda; class Malacostraca; order Decapoda; family Coenobitidae; genus Coenobita; species Coenobita brevimanus. Next base: position 10,463,218 of record NC_136973.1, on the reverse strand, counting down.
AGCTGAGGCATGTTCTAAAAAAATAAGACAAAGCTGCCTTTGAGGAAAGAGAGGCCTTCTTCTCACGGAAGTAGTCACATGGGTGTACCTCTGGAAAAAGCCAGGGGGCCACTTAGGGAACATGCACAGGGCAAACAGGAGAGGACTGAACACCCAAATCCTCCATGGCAGCCCTCACTCTGTGCCCAAAGGGTGTGGATAGCAAGGGTGGGTGTCATAAAAGGGGAGAAGAGCGACCTCAGAGACAGCCTGACAACTTGGTGAGGCCGGAAGACGGCGAAGGCGGTGCCAACACTACACCATTAACCCAAGGCATCCCGTCGACGTATGACTACGTTGCAACGTTATGTCGCTGCCAGTCCTGTCGACATACTGGTATGTTGTGCAATTGCAAGGTTCAAATTTGCACAAATTTCAAATCTCGCTCTTGATTTTGGGTATGTAGGGTCGGGAGACCTTCCCCTACCTGCCACCAGGCGGGGACACTTGGTAACCTCGTGCGACCCGCACTCATCCTCGACTCGGTCACTCACCTATTAGCAGTGACCCTGGTCAGAAATTGCGCACAGAGGTCTCTCGGAGGAGGAAATTCAAGCCTCCCTGGACGTCTTCACAGGCGACAGTGATTCGCCCCTTGGTGACAAGGTGGGGGACAAGGATTATGTCCAACCAGAGGAGGAGGAAAGTAGCAGCAGTGATGAGGAGGTCCAGTTCCCAAGGAAGCGGCGCTACGTGACCTATCGTGTTGCTAGAGAGGGCCAGCCTGTACCAAAACATCGAGCAACAACCTCTTTCAGCCCCTACGTGATGTGGAGCCCGAATTCGAGGACGAGGACGAAGACAGAGCCATGGGACGTGCTGCCACGTGGTACGGCCGCGAGATTATCAAGCATTGCGGCCCCGAGCGCACAGCACATCGTACTAGCAGGTATGGGGCCTAGTGTTTTGTTTGGGGAGGGCGGAAGTGGTGTGGAGGGAGTGGGGAGTGAAATGGAAAGTGTAGAGGCGACATTGAAAGGGAGAGTGGCGGGAGTGAGTCATTGCTCTCCTGTGATGGTGTGAGGCGGCGAAGTGTATTACGTGGAGCAGTGACGGTGCGTGGTGAATCACGTGGTGTGGCGATGGAGCGGGGAGGTGAGGAGGAGCCATTCCCCAGCACGTCTTATGCTCACAATATTCCCAGACTTCTTCCCCATAGCCCCCTGATGTTCCCCAAGGCCGTAAGGGTAGAGTAAAGGCCGAGAAAAGAGGAGTGCGAGTGGGGAAGCCCTCCGCACTCCTCCTCCCCAACCTCCCCCACCAGCATCTCCTCCCCATCCCGACAAAGGCAACGATGTGGACAATGGGGGCGAGGGTAATGTGATTTGGAATTGGGAAGATGGCAGTGATTTTTCTCCCATCATTCACCCCTTCACTGAGCAGGGGTGTGCTGGCTGCACAGCTCCAGGGATTCACCATTGTTCCACCAGGGTGGATTTTTTGCACCTGTTCTTTGGTGAGGGTTTTGTGGAGCAGATAGTTGACCAAACCAACCATTTTGCTAGCAGCCAGCACCGTGAGGGTGAACGACTGGGCACAAGGAGCAGGCATTCGATCATTTATGATTACCCTGTCTCCCTCGCGGAAATGTTTTTCTTTTCTTTTATTTTTTTTTTTTACTTTTGATGGCTATTGTAAGTATAAACAGAATTCCGGCATACTGGACAACGGACCCTATCATGCAAACACCAATATTTGGCAAGATCATGAGTCACGGGGTTTTTAAGTATATGCAATATTAAAGGATAATATTTCAATAATACTGAGAACAGGACAATGAATTGTCTTGTGAAAATCAAGCAATGATTACTTTATGTCGGCTTGCTTCTTCGATTCTCTAAGGACGAGAATTTATAAACTTTCTCAACAGTACACAGCAGAGACTAATTCCTCAATTGCTGTTTGTTAGTACTGTTAGCCTCTGGAGAAAGTGACTTCATCCCTGACAGTCAATAACTAATGCTATTAATGATAACAGATTCTTGCTGGTGCATTAACTCCTGGTTGGCACAATGGATTTTAAGCTTAATACAAAAGGACTGGCCTAAGTACCAGTTATGAATAGCAAAGCGTTTATACAAAGTAGGAGCTAAAAGTGAAATAAGCTTAATATGGAAAATAAAACACAAGTTTACATTACATTAAGCTTGAGAAAAAGAACTGTTAAATTTATTGATTACAAAGAAGTAAATTTAAGTTACATTTCAAAATGAATTCAAAATAAGGAAATCGCACTCACTCGCTCACTCAAATACCAACTCTTAAACCTAGGAAAATATGAAAAGAAAATACTGGTCAGAAAAGTGGACAAAGTGGATGACTGGGCGTCATTACTGGAAGGACACTGCACACGCTAAGTCTTTCACCAATCACGCTAGGTGGGAATACGGCGGCGGTGGGAACTGCGTCGTAGGAAGGACACTGCCACACACACTTCCCGCTTCCGCGGCGTATAAATCTTGACTGACTTCAAATCGTGAGAAAGAGGCGAGTGTCGTGGCCGCATTGCTAACGGTTAGAATGAGGGAAACACGGCCATACTAAATCGCTCAGCGGAAGTGCTAATGTCTCGCACAAAGATGATCATTTATGACACAGTGAAAAATTGTTCTGAAAACACTCCCGACCGGGTGAATACGTAGCGGTTAAACTGAGCGATAAATACTGGGATTCCACTAGAATTCGCGGTTTCCCACCAAAGTTGAAGTCACGAGTTTATTCAAATACAAATCGCGCCAACTCGTGACATCATGAGCTGTAATCGGTTTCAGCAAATTCTAAGTCGCCTCCACTTTTACGATGCTGATGATCCTGCCAATGCAAATGACACTGATAATATGAGGCGAATTAGGTTGGTTTTTGATCACCTGCGGCAAACATTCCGTTCCTCATTTTATCCCTATAGAGACCTTGTCATAGACGAGAGTCTTGTGTTGTGGAGAGGCAATATTTCCTTTCGGCAGTACATACCCAGCAAAAGGCACCGTTTTGGGTTCAAGATCTTTGTTATGTGTGACTGTAGGACTGGTTATGTGCAAGACATAGTCTTGTACACTGGTGCACAGACAGACATAATAGAAGATCGGAGTACTGGACTGTCTGGAGCAGTGGTAAAGACAATGATTGAAGACTATCTTCATCGTGGTCACGTCCTTTACCTAGACAACTGGTACACTAGCCCTCTTCTCGCTCGTTATCTATACCTGCATGACACTGGACTCTGTGGTACCGTCAAAGTGAACCGGCGTCACATGGTCAAGGTGGGGCGGAAACTAGAAAAAAATGAGGTGGTCTTCCAGGCTAACAACATCCTAGCTACAGTGTGGAACCACAACAGAGAAGTCAGCCTCTTGTCCACGGTTCACTGCTCATTGATGAACCGTATAGAGTCCGTGGATTACCGCAGCGAGAGGAGGTGCCACTTATGGAAACCTGAGTGTGTGCTTGATTATAACATCAACATGCGCCTGGTGAATCAGTTAGACTCCATGATATCCACTGTCGAGTGTGCCAGAACCACGATGAAGTGGTACAAGAAGGTCTTCTTTCACCTGCTAGATATAACTGCCCTCAATTGCCACCACCTGCACGCCATGACAACAGGAGTGCAGGAAACTTTGAAGGGTTTGTGAGGGAGCTTACACATGAGATTTTTCCCAGGTATGCTGTCGAGAGGCCCCAACAACGCACACGCACTGCCCCTACCGCCCAAACTACCCTGAGAATATCCGCCCGCCAGTTTCCCACTCCTATACCTCCCTACCAAATAGACCTAGGCCCCAATGCATTTTTTTTTTTTTTTTTCATAATAATCATGGCGGCGCAACTGCCAGGGTCATATGCCACCGTATAACAAAGAAGTAAAAAGCAAAAAAACAAAAAACAGAGGATAAGCCACACAATCAAAAAGGAGAAATTCTAAATATCCTTAAGAAGTCCTGCCTCCTTCACAAAGGAGAGGGTTGCCCCTCCCAAGACACAGGCATCCTCCCCAAGCATGGAGGAAAGATGATACACACCACCATCCTTTTGGTGGTCAGAGAGGAACCGACGCCGCAAATCCTCAAGACTAGGACACTCCACCAACAGGTGCCGAACAGTCAAGGGAACCAGACAGTCATCACAGAATGGAGGAGCCCTCTCCATTAAAAAACCGTGAGAGAAACGGGTGTGGCCAATGCGGAGTCGGCACAAAGCAGTCTCCCATTGATGAGGGAAGCCATGGTAACTGAATGGGCCCACCTTCTGGCAAATCGAGCGCAACTTATTGGCACCCATAGCATCCCAATGCTCGTGCCAACAGCACCAAACCCTGAAGGCAATAAAGGAGCGCATATCTGCAGCAGGCAGACGATACAGAGGGGACTGTGCAAGAGGGGAACGAGCCGCTGCCGCCTTGGCCAGCTGATCAGCTCGTTCATTCCCTGCCACTCCTACATGAGCTGGAACCCAACAGAAATCTACACGACGTCCACGACGCCCTAAAAGGAAAAGCCACTCTAAAATGGATAAAACCAAAGGATGAGAGGGATTAAAAGACTCCATTGCAGAAAGAGCACTTCGTGAGTCACTAAAAACAGTAAAAGCAGTGTGGGGGAGAGTGAAGAGAATCTGAAGGGCAAATAAAATAGCAGTCAGCTCAGCCGTAAAAACAGAAGCAGTCACAGGGAGGCTCCCACCTCGACAGAAGGTGGGAAACACTACACCAAAGCCCACACCCGCATCAGACTTAGATCCATCAGTATAAACTGGTATGGAGTCCCCATGAGAAGAGGCATGCTCTAAAAACAGAGAAAATAAAACCTGAGAAGGAAGGGAGGCCTTACTGGATGAGAAGAAACGACAAAATGTCACCCTGGGGAGAAGCCAGTAGCCCACCCTCGGGACACGGTGGGGAGTGATCGGCACAGAAGGAACAGAGAAGCTAGACATAATTGACTGCACCCTGAAACCAAAGGGCTTTGGAAAGGATGGCCGAGTGACAAAAATAGGTGACCGAGAATCTTGAGAGACCTTGACAAAGGGCACAGAGTCTGGGAGACGAGATAAGCGATACCAACATCTCATCAAAAGGGAAGAGCGGAGCAAGTCTAGAGGAAGGACACCAGCATCAGCCAACAAACTCGAAATCGGGGAAGATCGGAATGCCCCAGTGGCGATGGAATCTAAAATACAAAGCCGGGCTTCTGAGGCAGAGGAATAAACTTCACATCCATAATGAAGTTTGGATAAAATCAGAGACTGATGCAAGAGGAGGAGGGTCTTGTGATCAGCTCCCCAGTATGTGTGCACTAAAACTTTCAAGAGACCCAATGCTCTGAGACACTCAGCTTTTACGTACCTCAAGTGATGGACCCAAGTCAACCGGCTGTCAAAAATCAGCCCTAAAAAACGGGTTTCCTTTAACAACGAAATATGACGCCCATCTAAAAAAAGGTTTGGGTCAGGGTGGACTCCACGAACGCGGCAAAAATGCATGGCAACGGTCTTCCTGAAGAAAAATCGAAAACCTCGTTCATCAGCCCATCTAGAGACACGGTTGAGAGCCATCTGCATCCTCCTTTCTGCCATTGACATCCGTGAGGCAGTGATAGAGATTGATAAATCGTCAACATAGAGAGAGCCACGAACACCATCAGGGAGCACAGAAATAACGCTGTTAATTGCCACTGCGAAAAGGGTAACACTTAGTATGCTCCCTTGTGGCACACCATCCTCAAGGGGACGTGCAGTAGACAGCTCACTCCCAACTCGGACCCGAATAAAACGATTAGATAAAAACTCCCTGATAAAAGTGGGGAGTTGCCCACGGAGACCAAACTCATAAAGAGATTGCAATATACCATGACGCCAGGAAGTGTCGTACACCTTCTCCAAATCAAAGAACACTGTGATATGATGCTGGTTAGTTGCAAAAGCCTGGCAGATGGAAGATTCTAAAGAAAGGAGAGCATCTGTGGTCGACCGTATCTTCCGAAACCCACACTGGACTGGAGACAAGTAACCACCCTTCTCTAAGTACCACATGAGCCGACTATTCACCATCTTTTCGATGACCTTACAAAGGCAAGATGTCAGCGAGATAGGGCGACAATTAGTGGCCTGCAAGTGATCCTTACCCGGCTTAGGGATGGGAAGAACCACAGCAACACCCCATGAGGTCGGAAACCCACCATTGCACCAAATTCTGTTATACAGTGACAACAGAAAATGAAGGGCTGCATCAGGGAAGTGGTGTAAGAAGGCATATGGGACATCATCCAAGCCTGGAGACGAGTCGCGACACTGCGACAATGCCGTCTGAAGTTCAGAAGCAGAAAAAGCAACATTATATGACTCCTCCGCAGTAGATGGAAAACTAATGCCCAAAGATTCCAGGTGCCGTCGGCGGCGTGCCGACGGGGATGAGGTGTCCTTCCTAGAGACATTAGCAAAAGGAGCTGCAAATATCTCGGCAACATACGAAGAATGAGCCACCACCACACCTGCATGAGATAAAACAGGAGGAGAGGGAACAGGAAATTTCCCTGAAATCTTCCTCACCCGTTTCCACACTTTTGTGAGAGGAGTCTGTGAAGAAATTGAAGAAACAAATGATGCCCAAGACTTCCTCCTAGCCTCCTTCATAACCCGCCGGGCATGAGCTCGGGCCCTCCTATATGACGCTAAGTAACCAGGGTCACCTCGGTGACGACGAAGTCGGGAGAAAGCAGCACGTTTAGCCCGAACAGCAGAAGCACACTCATCAGTCCACCAGGGAACTGGACAGCAAGGAAAGTGACCAACTGTTCTCGGAATACTCTGCAGTGCCGCCGAGTGTAGTAAGTCTGTGAAATACTCAACAGCAGCATCAGTGCTGACAAAATCCTCCACACATCGGTTCGGGGAACACAGCTCCTCAAAAACCGGCCAGACCGCCCTATCCAAGCGCCAGCGGGGAAGACGACGCCGAGGCGCACTCGGTGTCGATCTTAATAAAATAGGGAAGTGGTCACTGCCATGTAAGTCCGGTAACACAGCCCATGTAAAATTCAGGGCTACCCCTGCAGAGCAAAGAGACAAATCAATAGAAGTAAAAATACCCGTTTGACTATGGAAGTAAGTAACTTCACCAGAATTTAAAATGTACGGGTCCACATCCTCCACAATGGAGGCTAACATAGTACCTCTAGCATCAGCTGTGGAGCCACCCCACAGGGGATGATGACTGTTCATGTCGGCCAGCAAGAAATAGGGTGAGGGAAGTGCACGAGTAAGATTTTCAAGATCAACCCTCTCAATAGTGGCACTAGGAGGGAGGTACAAAGAGCACACAGTATAACGACGGGGAAGGAAAACCTGGAGAGCAACAGCCTGCAGTGGAGTGTTAAGACTCACAGCAGTGAAAGGTATGTCACTGCGCACTAGAATAGCCACACCCCCACCATGACCCTGTCCAGGAAGAGGATCTGAATAAAAAACCTGGGAACCAGGTGGACTGGGAGGCGCAGCATCACCAACCATTGTCTCTTGTAGGCAAACACACACAGGTGAATACTCAGCCAGAAGCCAGCGGAGTTCCTCCCAGTTGGCTCGTAAACCACGGCAGTTCCAATGAGTAATATTAGCCATTAAAACTATTGAAATAAAAAGGGGCAGGGGAGAGGGACAAACAGAAAACCATAAAAAAATACTAAAAATATTAAAATGGAGAAACTATATACACAAAAGAGGGTCACTTAGTGGAAAGCACTGAGCGACCCTGGGAGACAATCTTCTTGGGAATGCGGATACGCCCACTAAGGGGCTTGTCACGGGCAGCAGCATGGCTAGAACGAGGGCCTGGGGTCTGCGAAGTGTTGGGAGACTTCACAGACACCCGTCGCTGCCCAGCAGGAAAGGAAGAGATACTCCGAATTCTGCCCGGGGCCCCCAGTGAACCAAGAGGTTGAGCAGGAGGGATTGGGGTCCTGGCCTCCAAACGTGGAGGGGGCAGGACAGGATCCTCCGAGGTAACCGGAGGAGGAACATCCGATACCCTGGAGGAAGAGGTGCCAGACTGACCTGACACCTCAGAAGCCCCCGAAGACCCAGAAGCAGGGTCCGAGGGCTGTTGCACAGATGGACTAACTACAGAGGATGTGGACTCCACGACCAACACCTTGCTTGGAGGATCTTCAAGACTCAAAGACTCTGAGGAACCACGATGACGTTTAGCAAATGAAGAATGTGCACCATGACTACCAGGGGATACCATAGATGTAGAGGTCGAGTCTTGAACTGTAGCGGGAACCATCTCAAGTGCGGGAGATTGTTGCACTGACATGGAATCAGCAGATGAAGGCATAGGAGCTGACACAACAGGAGGAACTCGGGTCTGCTGCTGGACAAGACGACGAGGACGGCTATGACCGGACAAAACTGATGCATAAGACACTCCGTTACGGAAAACAGATGACATGGCTCTACTCCTGGCCTCAGGAAAGCTTATTTTATCCCGATTACGGATGAGGAGGATCTCCTTCTCCAAGCAAAACCGGGCACAGTCTTTAGATGATGCAGGATGTGCCTCGCCACTGTGCAAACAACAAACAGGTCCAGGACAGTCCTGTCCTGCATGAGTGGATGCTTCACAACTGACACACACCACTGGGAGGCCCTGTTGCAAATGACGACAGACTCGCCCAACATGCCCGTACATCTGACAGTGGTAGCAGAGTCGTGGATTTGGTACAAACGGTTTGACCCTAAGGGACAACCAAGCCACCTTGATGGATGAAGGCAGAACAGTACAGTCGAACGTCAGCAACAAGGATGGAGTTGGGGTAAGAACACCATCAACCTTCTTCTGAAACCTCTCCACTTTAACAACCCTGTGGACCTGGAGTTCTTCAAGCAGCTTCTCTTCACTGTAACGCAATAAGTCTTTTGAGAAAACAACACCTTGACTATGATTAAAAAAGGCATGGGGAACTCAAGTGAACAGTGCATCCGGGTCCTTACACTGGGCAGCCAGCCGGGAACCCTCCTCAGGGGATGTAACCTCCACTAGGAGGCCACCATCCCTCTGAGGTGAGATCTTCGGCTCTCTCCCACAGATTGACACAATGCGCCAATGAACAGTAAAAATGCCCAGATTCCCAATAGGCTGACCATCCAAAGTACGAATGGTGTAGTACCTTGGGAAATCAACCCTCTCATAGACACCTGGCAGGACCTCACGGGCATGTCCACAGGATGTTGTTGTCTGCTGCTGGCTCTTCTTCTTTGTAGTGGCCACTGACAGCAAACCACTGGAACCAGGCAGGTATGGTTCCAAGGTGGCAATGTGGGCCTCACCAGCCAGAGGCACATGAGGCGCACAGGAGGAAGACTGTGAAGGATGGTCAGGGACGGAACTAGGATCGTCAGCTGTAAAAATTTTGGAAGATGCCATATTCAAAATAAACCACCTTCATTCCCTCACCCCTCCACCCACCATGGAGCCCAACAAGGGGAGCCCATATGCCAGGGAAAGCATCACTGGCGACCCCAGAGGTAGTGGGAAAGTATACGCAGGTAACCACCAAGGGACCCTGACAAGGGTGACTCCAGGACGATAGGAGCCACCAGGTCCCCCAGTGCCCGCTTGACCCTAAAGCCACTAGGTGACTAGCCTGGATGGCTAGCCAGTGACCAGCCGATTGACCTGGTCAGGCCCAACCAGGCCACCCGTCTAGCCAGAATAAGGGACAAAAGAGGTGTATTGCTAGCTGCAGGGCGCACCATGCAGCATCGCTCAACCTCCAGGACTCCCGTCTCCCAGCATTACGGGACGCCACGCATGGCAAACACGTGGGGAGGCAACAGTCCCGCCCTAGATGGCAAATGGGCAGGGACTGACATCACCAGTAGGCCTCCTCTACCAGGATGTAGGGGGTGCTTGGTCCACAAGGCCGACAAATGCCAAACCCTACAAAGGTAGGTGTGCCTCCAAAGTAGGTGGCACTGCCAACCATGTTTCAAGCCCCACCACCACGTCAAGGTGACCCCCTACAGTGGGGCCCCAACGCAGATGTCATGTGTGTGGTCATTCCCGTGTGAGACCCACCACTCAGAGAAAAGACACCTGCTACGAGTGCGTTGAGTTTAACATGGGTCTCTGCATTCTCCCTTGTTTCAGTGAATATCACACATTGATGCAGTTCTGATATGGTGTGAATGCGATATGATGCTCATACTCAGGAAGAAATGCGACATACAGACGCTCATAGTAATTATAAGGCCCGCAAATATGTAAATAGTAGTATAAAAGTGGAAACGGGTGTAATGTAAGTGGAAAATTATTATGGAAGTGCATAAATATATTCGAAGTCAAAACATTCCTAGCAAGTGCATATAGATGCGATATTCTGACGCTCAGTGGAAGAAATAAGGCCCGTAAATATGTAAATAGTTATATAAAGTGGAAACGGGTATAATGTAAGTGGAAAATTATTATGTAAGTGCATAAATATATTCTAAGTCCAAACATTTCTAGCAAGTGTATATAGATGCGATATTCTGACGCTAAGTGGAATAAATAAAGCCCGTAAATATGGAAATAGTTGTATAAAGTGGAAACGGATGTAATGTAAGTGGAAGATTATGTAAGTGCATAAATATAATCCAAGTCGAAACATTCCTAGCGGGGGTATATAGATGCGATATTCAGACGATCAGTGGAATAAACAAGGCCCGAAAATATGTAAATAGTAGTATAAGGTGGAAACGGGTGTAATGTAAGTGGGGAAGTATATTGGAAGTGAAGAAATAAAGTATAAGTTGAAACACGAGTGGTAGCGAGTGTGCTTGCTACATGGATATGTGCTAACATTTCGGTAAATACCCTCGTAAGGAATGTAAATAAGTGAAAACATTTATATTGGTTGAAAAATGGACAATGTCATAAAAACAATAATATGAAAGTAAAAAAAAATATAATGTATGTTGAGAGAAGAGTCACAGCGAGTGCGCTGAGTAAGCAAATGTGCAAAATAGTTATGCTAAATATCATCGTAATGAATGTAAACAGCTGAAAACATTTACATAAAGTAATAAATGGTAAAATGTCATTGAAACAGTATTATGCAAGTAGAAAGATTGATATGTTTACTGAAACAAGAAACTTAGCAAACTAGTGTGTAACCAAAATGACCAAACTCGCTATGCTCGTGCGATGGAACATGCTTATTATTCCTATATATATAATTGAAAACCATTATATTGTTGTTGTGACTGTTTATTAGTTCCAAATCAATAAATGTAGGTGTGTTCTGCGTTGTTTCTCCCAAAATTACCTACCATAGAAAACATGAGAGCCTGACACGTCAGCGACAGAAGACGTTACCTGACGCGGAGTGCCTTACTTGTTCTGACCACTTATGGAACCCGGTAAGCCCTTTCTTGGTGATTTTCCTTTGTTTCTCAACAAAAGCGGAGGTTTTAGCAAAAAAAAAAAAAAAAAATCCAAAATAGCTCGGGATTGGGGCGTGTCGGAGGTGGGAAATCGGTCGGGACGTGACGGGTTAAGGACTGGCAGCGGAGATCCAGCGGTGGTTCATTCACATCAATCAACAGACTTTCAATTGGCGAGGACCGGAGAGTCCCAGTTGAAAGATAAATCCCAGCATGATGGACAGAATTTAGTGGCCGCAGCCGTGCCTCAGAAGCAGAGGAGTACACCAAACACCCATAGTCTAATTTGCTCCTAACTAAGGCACGGTGATGTCAGAGCAGGATGATTCTGTCAGCGCCCTAAGACAAATGAGATAGGGTCCTTAAGAGAGACAGGGCACGGAGGCATGAGAGTCGTAATGAATGAATATGAAGTACCCACATCAGTTTCCTGTCGAAGACAAGTCCGAGAAACCTTGTTTCATCGAAATCACACCCTCTGGCCATTTAACTGGAGATCTGGGTCGGGGTGAACTCCTCTCAAACGGCAGAAATGCAAGGTGACTGTCTTTGTTGGGGAGAAACTGAAACCGTGCACTGTGGCCCACCGAGAGACCCTGTCCAGAGCGAGCTGCATGCGACGTTCAGTCACGGACATTCGGGAAGCAGCATACCATAGAGCCAAATCATCATCATACAGTGAGGCTGACACCCCTTCTGGAATAGAGGACACTATACCGTTCAATGCTATCGCAAAAAGGGTCACACTCAGGACACTTCCCTGAGGCACCCCTTCCTCCTGAGGGTACGAAGGAGACAGGGTTACACTAACCCTAACTCTGAATGAACGGTCACGCAGAAAATTTAATATAAAGAGGGGTAGCCTGCCACGTAAACCAAAAGAATGGAGTTGTTGGAAGATACCAAACCGCCAAGTAGTATCATATGCCTTTTCTAGATCAAAGAAAATGCACACTACAGTAGATGCTGCTGTCTAGCAAAAGCATCACATGCTGCAGCCTCAAGACGGACAAGTGCATTTGTTGTTGAGCGACATTTTCGAAAACCAGACTGACACTGAGAAAGACATTCATTCCTTTCTAGTAAATACATTAGGCGCATGTTGACCATTTTCTCAAATAATTTGCACATGCAGGACGTTTAGGCAAGTGGCCGATACTCCATGGGACTGTAACCTGCCTTCCCCGGCTTCTGGAATGGCAGGACAACGGCCTCATGCCAAGACATGGGAAGAGAGGTTTCCCTCCAGATTCTGTTATAAAGGCTGAGGAGAAAGGACAGTGCATCATCATCCAGGTGTCGAAGCATTGTGTAGGGAATACCATTCGGCCCTGGTGAGGTGTCATGGTAGAGGGAAAGGGCAGATTGAAGTTCGCGACAAGAGATAGGGAGGTTGTAGGACTCCACATTCCCTGAACAAAAGTCCAATACCCTTGCCTCTTCTGTCTCCTGTTGTCTGGCAAATTATGGTGAGCTAGTACCTCTCTGACTGACAGCTGCAAAGGCGGATGCAAAAATATCAGCCACATCTGCAGGGTCACCAACAGGTTCACCATTAGACATCAGCACGGGCGACCTACCTTGAGTGAATTTTCCCAAAATCTTTCGCACCCTCTTCCACACCTGAGACACTGGCGCCTTTGAGTTTATGGATAACACATAAGCCATCCAAGAGTCCCATCTAGCTTGTTTCAGTACCCAACGAGCCTTTGCCACGTCCTTTTGAACTCTACATGATAATTTTCTGTCCTGTATCTACGATAACAGGAGAAAGCTAACTTCTTCTCACAAACAGCAACACTGCAATCCTCATTCCACCATGGGACAGGTCGATAGCAATATGTGCCAGAGGTTTTAGGAACAGCATGAAAGGCAGCAGAATGCAGAACGGAGGTAAAGAACGAAACAGCCTCATCAATATGTGGAAAGTCTTCAACAGAGACATTAACAGAAATCAGAGAAGAGAAAAGGGACCAGTCTGCCTTGTCCAATCTCCACCTCGGTAGATGGAAACAGGGACTAGGTACAGCTGCAGTAAGGAGGATTGGAAAGTGATCATTTCCATGGACATCTTCCATAACCTCCCAGGTAAAGTCCAGGAGACAGTCTGGAGAGCAGACAGAGAGGTGGATTGCAGTAAATGAACTCGTTTGGTGGTGAAAATGGGTAAACACCCCAGTATTCAAGAGGGCAAGATCCTCATCCTCCATTAAGGACGCCAAGAAACTCCCACGTTGGTTAATAAGACAGTCACCCCACAAAGGGTGGGAACCATTAAAGTCCCCCAAGAGAAGAGAGGGCCTAGGTAACTGACCAAGCAGGTTTTGAAGTTCCATCCTACTGACTCCTGCGTTGGGTGGTAAATAAATGGAACAAACTGTATTCCAGCGGTGGGCATGCAACTGCACAGCAACACTCTGGAGGTCAGACTGGAGGTGGACTGGCTGATGATGGGTGTCAGCCCTCACCAAAATAGCACCACCTCCAACAGGATCCTGGGTTGGAGCTGAGTAAAAAGCATCGTACCCAGGTGGTGCATGAGGAGTGGCAAGCCCTACAAGAGTTTCCTGGAGACACATGCACAAAGGGGAATAAGCCAGGAGGGTCCACAGCTCCTCCCAATTACCACACAGCCATCGACAATTCCATGGTAATATACTGGCTGAAAATGCCATAGTACCCACAGCGAAGGAAGAATCAGGTTGAGGGGCGAGAGAACCTTGCCCCCAGCAAGCAACCAGATTTAAATTGCTGCTTAGAACTGCCCTTAGAAAGGGACTGCCTGGCACAGTTATGGTGTACAGTGTGCCGCCCAGCTGAAGATAACCTGGAGGAAGAAGAAGAGGGCCGGACAATGGCTTTCTTCTGTGACGGGGCAAGAGATGGTTTAACATGTGGACCGCAAACTGCCCTAGCCGGAATAGAGCAGGCAGTGGCACCATGAGAAGGAGCACGATCAGTAGCGCATCCCACAGTACTGGAATCCTGAGAGGGCAAAGCCTCATGCAGTTGAGCAGGCACATCAACGTCCTGAGGACCACCACTATCTGGTGGTGGCAGGGTCGTCATCGAGATACCATCCCCAGCCTGCACTTGCCCTGACCCCTGAAAGTCCCGAGAAGGAGGAGTAGTAGGCTCCACTGCAGAGATCTTTGGAAGTAGTGCTTCACTCTCTGAGCACTCCGAGAAGCCACGGTGATGCTTACCTTGCACAGGAAGGACATCGGGTGTTTTGGATGTGTCAAAGCAAGGTGTAGCATCGACACAGGTATTTGTCACAGGAAGAACCGGAGAAACTAGGATGGGGGAGGCACTCCCAGATGCTGGAAGCACACCACAGAGGGGACACCCCCAGAGATACGGGGCACCTCCCTGAAAGAAGCACAGCCACTTCCAGGCTGTACTCCCTCAGTGGAAGCCCTCAGCCAAGAAGGGCGGGAAGGAAATCCCTGAGAATTTGATGGGCCATTGTGTGACGGCAGGCTCACCTGCCAAGTAGCCTTAGGGCGAGACAATGAAGCAGCAAAGGTAACCCTAGTACAAATGAACTGCTCCCTTACCCTGGCCTTTGCCTCAGAAATGGAAATTTTCTCCTTCGTTCAGACAGAAATAATCTCATAATTCATACTTGTATACTTCGCAATCCCTTGAGGAGGCCACATGCGCTCCTCCACATTTCAAACATTTAGGGGGTTGAGAATCATCCATACCATGAAAAATTCCACCACAATTTCCGCAGACCTCAGGAAGACCATACGCTTCCCGCCTGCAAGAACGGCGAACATGACCAAATCTTTGACAATAATAGCATCTTCTAGGTCGGGGATTGATAGTATTAGAAACTGACAGCGCAACTGCCAGGATCATATGCCGCCGGACAACAAGCTAAAACACGCACCAAATAAATACAGTAGTGTATATTCGAAATAAAGTTAATAAGTATTTCTAGAAATAAAACACTAAAAACAATAAAAGAATGATTAAAAGAAAAAATATTACTTTTAAAAGTGGAAGGAGGCCAGCCTTCTGAAGAAAACTAAAATCATTACTAAAATCGCTATGGGCTCCACCAAGCATCGAGGAGAGAGAGTAAGCACCATCTGCCCCTCTATGCTTATGGAGGAATCTCTGACGCAGGTCCCCCAAACTTGGACAATCGACCAGCAAGTGACGGACAGTAAGGGGAACAAGGCAATCATCACAGTACAGTTGAGTCTCATCACTCATCAGGAGCCCATGTGGAAGCCGAGAGTGCCCAGTGCGAAGCCTAACATGAGCCACCTCCAATCGCCGCGGCATGGAAGGGAGAACTCTTGGCACAAACACTCTCTGAAAGACTTCATTCAGCTTATTATGAGCAATACCATCCCAGCGTCTCTGCCAATGCACATGAATTCTGTACCGCAAGTAAGGTGTTACATCAGATGCAGGAAGTGGATATTCTGTTGGAGGCTGTTGAGTAGCCGCAGCCTAGGCCAATGCATCTGCCATCGCATTGCCCACCACACCAACATGTGCGAGAAATCAACAAAAATCCACTCTCTTCCCCCAACGACGAATGAGGAACAGCCACTCCAAAATAGCTAAAACTAAGGGATGAGAAGAGTTAAAAGAGTCCAGGGCCAAAAGCGCCCGTTGAGTGTCGCTAAAAATAGTAAAATAATTGCCAGGGTGAACAAACACCAACTTCAAGGCTAAAATGATGGCTGACAACTCTGCAGTAAAAACTGAGGCAACCAAAGGAAGACTACCTCTACAGCTAAAATTGAGAAATGCCACTCCAAATCTAACACCTGATGCGGATTTAGAACCATCAGTATACACAGGCTCAGAACCACCATGAATGTTCTAAAAATAACCTTAAAAGACACTGAGGAACGACAAAATCCTTTGAGCCAGCAAAAGACCTGCAGAAAGTTACCTTGGCCAATATCCAAGGCGCAACCCTCGGGATTCGAGCAGGACTGACAAGTACTGCCAACAAACCAAACTCCTCCATAATATCCTGAACCGTACTGTATACCCAAATGGACCAGGCAGCCGAAACAAAAAACAAGATTGTTTAGTCACACCCTCACAGACAAGTGAGTCTGGAAGACGACTAATCCAGAGCCAGCACCGTACTGCAACAGTCTGACGCAGTAGATCTAAGGGAGGCACACCAGCTTCCACGAACAAGCTGGGTATTGGAGAGGACCAAAAAGCCCCAATTGCAAGGCGAAGACCAGCATGATAGATGGCATCTAGAGTTTTTAGTCTGGATTCTGTGGCAGAGGAGTATAATTCACAGTCATATGACAGCTTAGAGGTTACAAAAACCTGAAACAAATGCAAGAGTGTCCTCCGATCAGCACCCCAAGAGGTATGGGACAGAACCCTCAATAGCCTGAGAGCCTTCATACATGATGTTTTAAGATTTGTCAAGGGTGATACCCATGTCAAACGACAGTCAAACGTCAGGCCCAAGAATTTCATATCTAATTTCATATCTGTCACACAATGGAGTCTCCTGCCACAAAGCTGGAGATCAGGGTCCGGGTGTACCCCTCTCATCCTGCAGAAGTGCATGGCCACAGTCTTTGAAGGGGAAAATCGAAAACCCTTGGAAGTGGCCCAGGCAGAAATCTTCTCCATGCAAGTTGCATACGCCGCTTAATAGCAGACATACGGGAGCCAGAAAATCATATAGCTAAGTCATCCATATAAAGGGATGAGGATGCCCCAGCAGGCACAGTGTCAATGATATCATTGATGGCCACCGCAAACAGGGAAACACTTAAGACACTTCCCTGTGGGACACCTTCCTACTGGTGCAGTGGTGAAGAGAAGGTAGAACCCATACGGACCCGAAATACACGATCAATCAAGAAGTCTCCAAGCAAAACAGGGAGGCGACCACGTAAACGAAAGGCATGAAGTTGTTGGAGGATGCCATGGTGCCAGGCAGTGTCATAAGCCTTCTCAAGGTCAAAAAACACAGCCACAAGATGTTGCTTGGAGGCAAAAGCTTCACAGATCGACGCCTCGAGCCTGATAAGGTTGTCTGAAGTGCACTGTAATTTACAGAAACCACTCTGCAACAGACAGAGAAAGCAACCCTTCTCTAGAAACCATATAAGGCTGACGTTGACCATCTTTTCAAGCAGCTTGCACACACATGATGTTAAAGTGATTGGGCGATAGTTGCAGAGTTAGGAATGGTCTTTACCAGGCTTGGGAAAGGGGAGGACAATACCCAACTTCCAACTCCTCGGAACAGAGCCTTCACTCCAAACCCTGTTAAAAAGGTCCAATAAAAACTGACGTGAATCAGTTGGCAGATGATGGAGTAGAGCGTATGGAATGTTGTCAGGCCCAGGAGCAGTGTCACCACACTCTGAAAGGGCAGCACGCAGCTCACAGAGGCTGAAATCTAAATTATACGGCTCTCCGCGATGAGAGCGAAAGTCAAGACGCAGCCTCGCCTAACTCCTAGAAAAGGTAGCAAATGGCTGAGAAGGATCCTTTTTGGAGACAGCATAAAAATGATTTGCAAAAGCAGAGGCTACTGCATCTGGTGTAGACACAAGTTCTCCGTGAAGGTGCAACACCAGTGGGGAGGGGGGCGAGAACCTACCAGAAATCTTGCGCACGTTTTTCCACACGATAGACATTGGAATTGAGGATGTAACTGTAGAAACATACGACCTCCACGAGGTATGGCGAGCATTCTTCATGATCCATCTATAGTGAGCACGTGCTTTGCGAAACTGTATTTTTAGAAAAACAACATTACGATTGGCAAACGACGGACAGCTGCTTCGTAAGCTCCTGTTGCTATGGAGCAATCATCATTCCACCATGGCACAGGTCTCTGGGAAAAAACGCCAGTAGTCTGTGGGATGGAATGAACCCCTGCTGAGAAAATGGTCTTAGTAAAATAACATTTGGCATCATCGATAATTGAAAAATCAGTAACCCTCTTGGCAAATACACATGATTCCTCAAAGAGAGACCAATCAGCTCTGTCCAGACACCAGCATGGCATATGGGCTGCAGGAACAGTGTGTGTAGGCTGGACCATCACAGGATAATGGTCACTACTATGCAGATCATCCAAAACTTCCCAAGAAAAATCAAGGGCACAGTCAGAGGAGGAGACGGTAAGGTCAATGACGGAAAATGTGACAGTCTGAACATGAAAATGTGTTGGCCTCCCATCATTTAGGACAACCAAATCTAAATCCCCAACCAAAGAGGCAAGATCACCCCGGGGATTTGAAAGTGAGTCATCCCACAAAGGATGGTGGCCATTAAGGTCACCAAGGAGTAGGAAAGGGGGTGAAAGTTGGCTAATAAGGGTTTCTAGATCAGCATGTATTACAAAAACAGAAGGTGGAAGGTACAGACAACAGATGGTAAAGCACCTCCCAACGTGCATCTGTACTGCTAGAACTTGAAAGTGGGATTGAATCTCAAAAGAAATAAAGGGGACATCAGAACGGCAGAAAATTGCACATCCACCGCTGTGACCACCAGGAGGAGACGCATGGAAGACCTCATACCCCCTAATAGAAAGGAACTGTCTATCCCCCACCATTGTCTCCTGAAGACAGACATAGTGGGTTCAGTGCAGAGAGTAATAACTGCAATTCCTCCCAATTTGCCAAGGCACCTCTACAATTCCACTGAAGACAGATTGGTACCGACTGAGCCATACTGATTAGTATTAAATATTATGAACTGAGAAACACCAAGGCTATGTAACTAGCTCGTTGGGAAGGGGGTGAAAGCCCTTCTTCCCAGGCATGGAGCTCTGCCTCACCAACCGAGAAGAGAATGAAGATTTAGTTTCCATGGGTGGAAGTACTCTTACCCTGAGACACGTCCCGCCCATTGCCAGAATGAGTCCGAAGCACAGAGACCTTCTTGGAAGACCCACTTGCCCAGTCCTCACACCCACGTGATCGTTCAGCTGGCACCTCGAGGCCAACTGAACCCCTCCCCAACTGAATTAACCAAAGGTTGGCCACTGGTTGACGGATCAGAGGGAGCAAGCGACTGAGCTCTGAGTATCTATAGACCCAGGCCCCACTACACCTGAGGAAGAGTCAGGGACTGGGATCCTGCAAGGGCCATCATGAACACCCACAGACTTAGATGCCACCACTGGCTGGGTTGTTGAGCGATGAGCCCCCTCAGAATCCTCATGCGGTGCAGAAGTTTGAACCTTAGAAGGAGGGGAGTCACCCAAAAACTTCTCACTCCTCACGCGTTTGAGGTTGGCAGATGCAACCGCCATCTCTGCACCAGAACTTAAAGCATTAGAAACTGTAGTGGCACACTGTAAAGAAGAGTGAACAACACTAGCAAAGTGAGCAGATGGTACAGGAGCAGCACTTGGTATGGGAGTAGCAGCCGATACAGGAGTATGAGAGAGGCTGTTTTTTTTTGGATATGTCAGGACAAGGAGAAGCATCGTCATGGTCGTCTGCTACTATCACATAAGGGTGTTGATCCTCTGTCATTAAAATGGGGGCAGAAACATTAGTTGGAGAAGGCGAGTTATCAACCACCTGACGAGCAACAGGAGCCTCTGCAACATCAGTCTGCAAATCACAGGAGAGAGAAGCAGTAGATGGCACAGACCGAGGGAGAGTCCTAGACACAAGATGCCGCACCGATGCACTGGAGAGGGCAGAGGCATAAGAAACTCCGGGCTGGAAATATAGAGTCTGGACTCTCCTTTTTGCCTCAGGAAAGGAAATCTTGTCATGGGTACATATAGATAAAATCTCTTTCTTAAAAGCATAACAAGGACAGTGCTGAGAGGAGGCAGCATGGGCACGCCCACAATGGCAGTATTTAGTAGGCGCCTGACAGTCACCAGCATGGAAGGAGCGACCACAAGAAACACATACACCAGGAAGACCAGTTTACATATATCATATCGAAGGAGTTCCCAGGAGTAAATGACTCCTTAACACTGGTTAAAGGTGGTGTGGGGTGCAGAAGTCAAACTAGTGCCAGATACAGAGGTCAGTGACTGTAGACGAGAGCTCTCTTCTGGGGAGGACACCTCAATAAGGAGGCTACCATCCCCTTGGGACAAGACCAATGGTTCTCGACCACAGGTAGACACAGTTGCAACGTGCAAGTCGAAAATATCAGTATCTAACACTGAGCCAACCGCAGAGGGTTTTAGCACTAGATACTTTGAATAATTTACTTGCACAGTGCTTTCCAGGCCGAACCTCAGAGCCTAACCAGCCCGACGTGACTTCCCCCTTGTCCCAGTTTAATGCTGAGACAGAGGAGGAGAATCCCTGGGGGCCTGGAAAGGCTCCAGATTGGCAATGATGGAGCCAGATCCTGAAGAGTGTCCAGGGGCAGGTGCCACGGTGTCAACAGCATTTTTAATTGAATTGGCCATATATTAAAAAATGAACTTCATTCCCCCAACCCTCCACCCACCACAGAGCCCAACAATGGGAGGCCGTATGCCAGGGACAGCACCACTAGAGACCCCAGAGGTAGCGGGAGAGTATATGCAGGTAACCACTGGGGGACCCTGGCAAGGGCGATTCCAGGACGACAAGAGCCACCAGGTCCCCCAGTGCCCACTTGACCCTAGCCAACGCATGACCAGCCGATTGACCAGGTCGGGCCCAACCAGGCCGCCCGTCTAGCCAGAATAAAGAACCAAAGAGGTGTATTATTAGCTGTAGGGCGGATCGTGCAGCATCACTGAAGTCCCAGGACTCCAGTCTCCCAGGATTACGGGACTCCACACACGGCAAACACGTGGGGAGGCAGCAGTTCTGCCCTAGATGGTAAATGGGCAGGGACTAACATCACCAGCAGGACTCTTCCACCAGTGATGTAGGTGGTGCTTGGTCCACGAGACCGACAAATGCTCAACCTTACAAAGGTAGGCATGCCTCCAAAGTAGGTGGCACTGCCAGCCACGCTTCAAGCCCCGCCACCACGTCAAGGTGACCCCCCCTCAGTGGGGTCTAGGTCAGGGAACATAAGGTTTAACCTTAAGCTTCCACAACGCAACAGTGATAACCTCGGGAAAGTAAGGCGGTCAAATGTTAAGATAAGAGTGGGCGTGGGGGTTAAAACCCTATCAACTTTCTTTATAATTCTCTGTACTGCTACAACACCCTGAGGAGCCAGCCCCTCTAAAAGGGAAGAATCAGAATTTGAGATCAAGTCACGAGAATACACAACCCCTCGGGACTGATTAGGACCAAGTGACGAGAGGCAGATACAGGATAGCAGGCGACCTTAGTTAGAGACTGGATGCGTGAACTCTCCTCTTCATTCCTGGCTTCTAACAATAGAGAACCATCACCCTGCAAAGAGACCTTGGGTGTAAATCCACATGCTGTAACTAGACCACTGTGAATCTGAAAACAGTTCAGGTTCCGGAAGGAAGTATAATCATCCGTTTTGAGGACTATATATTTTGTATAAGAGTGTTTCACAAAGACACCAGGTAAAAACTCGATACAAGGAACATCTAGATTCGCAGTTTTGGCAAATGACCCGGAGGGTACAGTGTCATCACCAAGAGAGTGACCAGGTGATGCCAACTCGTGCGGCTGGTCACCGACGACACGAGTGGTTAAAGAAGTTTCTGATGTATCCATATATATATTAGCGAGATAAAATAGCACTAGGAGCCAAGGGAAACCGCCTACCAGGGAGTGAGGGGACCGAGCGCGGTCTGATGGGAGTGGGGCACCTCGTCCACAGAGGGTGACCCAAAAAGGATACCCCATGATGCGAAAGTTCCCTCCCACCAGTGTAAAGACCCCCTTCCCCAACACCCCCAACCAACCAACTCATGACAGCACCAAGGCGATCCATCTGGAGGGCGGCACCGATGACCGGTACGGGTAACCTACGTTTCGGACAGCGCTTAGTCATACCCCTCACCCACAACCCTACCCTGCCAGATGTCATTACATCCGCGGGCAGGCTTGTGGGTTCACAGGAGCTCGCAAGCCCCCCCACCACGACAAGGTGGCTGCCCACGGGGGGGATCTCTCCATCGAGCAATTTTACAAACACCTTAGTCCACGGAAAAGGAACTTATTCCGATGTCTGTTCATCCAATATACCCAGCCTTACAACTAGGACATGTAAATTTGTAAACATCTGAACATAGAGAAGTAGGCCCTCTATCTTTGTAATTGAAAAAATTCTTTTTCTTAAAGTCGCTGGTAAGTATAAAACTAAAATTTACAGAAGGAAAACTGTTTCTTAATTCTTTAAGTACCAGATTGTGAAACTAATAACTAATTATTCCTAAAAGATATTTTTTTCACCCTCAGAAATGTTTTCTGATTTCTGGAAATAATTGGGTGTGTTTCCCAATCACTTTTGAGCACATTTGTGGAAGTTGGATAATTAGCGATTTTGCTCAAAAATAAGTTTATGCAGCCATCACTGCAGTAAAATAGTTTTGACCTACCCCCAAAGTGCATCCAATCACCCAAAACGAGTTCACAATTGGCACTACTTTTTATCCTTGAAGTCCGGTTAAAATGACTTATAAGAAGGTGCAATAAGTTCATCGGAAATTAAAAATCCAGCTATTTTCAAAACGAATGGCACAAGAGCTGAGGTCGACGCTCAAGCAACCTGATTTTTTTAGATCCATCATGAACAATAAAACTACGAATATGAGGATACAAATAATGTTTATAAATTGTTTATCTCTGTACGGCTATATATTTACATTCTCCTAACAATAATATCTGATAATCAAAATGTATACAATTTTCTTTTACACGATGTATTGCCTTTCTGAGTAATTTCACCGTGGGAAATATGGATAATGATGTAACACGAGCGGTCATACTGTGAAGAAAATCCATTTTCTGAAATTTGATTAGGAGGCTCATGATGACACTTTGAAGCCCAGGTTACCCAGATAAAAATAATATCCGCTTTACTTCTAGACTTCCAAATTGTTCACACGTCTCGAATCAAACGAAATTCTTTGGGCTTAAACCCCTTAAATGCCAGCCCTCCTTACCTGTGAATCTATATCATCCTATGAGTAACCACATTTAGCCTTTTACTTATTTCCCCTTCTTCTCCGAAAAGGAATTTTTTCACACTTAAAAATGTTTTCTTAAAATTAAAGGCAAGTGGGAGTTCTTCCAAGCTAATTTAGAGGATATTTGTGGAAGTTGCATACATTGTGCCTTCGCCCTCAATTATGCGGTTTCTTAGGATGACTGAAGTATAATAAATTTGCAATACTTCTAAATCGGATGATTTTACCGTAACGAAACAACTTGTACCATTTTTTTTAACCTGATGTGACCATTGAAAAGGAAAAAAATTCACAAATGTCCCTCTTCCTAACATAAAAATCCAAACAATCTCCAGACAACATTAATACAGTTGTATCAGTGTTCCTTTAACCTAGACTTTTTTTGTAGCTGCCATGCTCTACTGTATATGTCCACCGACATTTGAAATGATGTTATAAACTGTAATTAAGTATATATCTCGGTATTGCCATGGTTTATACTTTTTTTTTTTCTAATCTCAATGTGAGAGTCAAAAGTTCATCACTATTCATGATTAGATGTTATCACAGTTTTTGAGCGACTTTACCTTAGAAAATGTGGCTTATGGTGTAACAAAAGCCATCATGATGTGAAAATGTTCCTTTTTTTTTTTTTTTAATTCATTCAGGAGGTTCATTGTAATTTTAAAGTGCTTTCGCTTCACATACAAAAGACTAATCATACCAGATTACTCGCTTGTTTCGGTGAGATTCACATGAATTATAGCTAATTGTTCTTAGAGATCTCAGACGCCACCTCTTTTTACTTGTCAATCGATTTCTTGGTCAATGTCTCAAAAATGTGATATTTTTCTTGCGTTTTGAAAAAAATTGGGTGTGTCTCGCTATCAATTCTGAGTACATTTGAGAAAGCTTCATATTAGTGATTTAGCCAGAAAATAAGTTAATACAGCCATCACCACAGTAGAAGAGTTTTGATCTACCTGAAAAGCGGATCCTATCAGCCGTAACAAGTTCACAATTGGCATTACTCTTTATTCATTTAAGGAAATTAAAGGTAAATAAACAAATAAAAAAAAGCTAATAGACTGATCGGAAATTAAAATTCAGTTAATATCAGCACCCCTGAAACACCAGTTCATGTAGAGGATAATGTATCCTGATTTTTTTAGATCCATCATAAACAATTAGACTATGTGTATCAGGACCCAAGTAATGTTTTTATATTGTATCATTCAGTATTTCTATGTATTTACTTTTTCCAGATAATACATAACTAACAATCAATACCTAAACAGTTTTCTGACAATCAGTACCTAAACAGTTTTAAACGACTCATTGCTTTTCTTAATTATTTTACCTTGGTATATATATATATATATATATATATATATATATATATATATATATATATATATATATATATATATATATATATATATATATATATATATATATATATATATATATATATATATATATATATATATATATATATATATATAGATGGAAAATGGTATCACACAATCGTTAGCCTGGGAAAATATTGCACTTTTTAAAAATCCGATCACTAGGCTAAAGATGCCACTTGTAAGCCTTAGTTATGTAGGCATAATATAACACAATACTATATGTAACTACTGTATCTAGCCATTGGTAACAATATGTAGAACAGGTAGTTATGTGTGAGTCCTGCATGAATAGTTAAAGAATACATCCCCTTACCCAGGACTAAGCAAGAATGCTAAACATCTCTGATCATGTGTCAGAAACGTGACAAACAATTATACACGCACAAACGTACACACACATACGGTCACACTCTTTAGCCGGAAGCTAGAGGGAGATATAAGTCCGATTTCACATGTAGGAAGTTTAGAAGATAGGAGAATTCAGAGTGAGAGAGTAGGACAGGAGAGAACAAGAGTTAGACAAGGAGAGAGCGATAGGGAGCAGGAGAGTAAAGTAGGAGGACAGGAGCTAGCACAAACTGCTACTGCTGAGATGTGGGCACCATCCAGCCCTCTTAAGCTACCAAAAGAGGCTGGATGACTCCGTTGCTGATGCCTGTCCAGGATGCAACACAGCACCCCATACTATTAAGCACATTATGGAAGACTGCATTGCACACAATCACATACGTCAACAACACAACATACACTCTTTGAGAGCTTTGTGGGAAAGCCCGGTCTCGGCCATGGCCTTCCTAAGGGACTCGGGGCTGTTCGGCCAGACTGCCTAGGGAACAACAACAACAACTACTACTACTACTACTACTACTGCTACTAACCATATGCTACAAGGGTCACGCCAAGATCTTAACTTTTATTCAAGTAACTGTCTCACAATAAACTCCGTCGACCCAATTCTGCCTGTTTCATCATCCACTTAAAATACGAAGAGAATAACGGAACAGAGAAGGCCTACATTGATTATCTCCTACACGCCTCACCATTACTCTCTCCAAGCGACTCTCCCATTGGCGATTCAACCAAATAACCTTATCTATAGATTTACACCCCTCGGCTACATCTACCTACACTAACAACGAAACCGAGTGCTGACTCTGTCATACCAGGACCTAACCTACCTCAACCAATCCCTAAGTGACGTGTGTGACGTCTGACCTCCACCACCAGGAAGAGGAGAGCGAGTGTCTTGACCCTAGATGTAATAACATTAAACAAACACCAAGACTGTATCTCCACTGCTATTCTAATGAACTGATTTATTCTAACCAAGGTTGTATTACTTAAAACTTCACCAATTACATAACTATCCATAAAAAATACTATCACTTAGTTAACGAACCAAGCAATATATATATTTTCATCATCATAAATATTACAAACTACACACCGAGAGACAATTACACGATTTACACTTACAGATTTGTTTTATAATTTTAATTTTATAAGCAATCAAGAGAAAAGTAAAATATGATTCATTGTGTAATCCCATTATGCTAAGTAAAGTTCCATAATTAGTGCCCAAAGGATCGACATTAACAGTGACAAATACCCTGACACAAACACCAGAAAACGATCAACAAAATATAAATTCCAAAACACCATCAGAAACACAAGAACGAGCGGAAAACCAGACTCAGGAAACAAAACATACTAGATAAAGAACAGCAAACAGATGCAATTTACGCTGAAATAAATGATGATGACACTTGGTCAGAAATGTCAAATGTAGATAGTGAATTTTATAAAAAGTTGCCTCCATTTTAGTATAACTTAGACCATAGAGTATTAAGATCAGGAAAAAAAATATAAATTGCCTGTAAATGACGATTGCAAGAAAAACACGGTAAAGATGGCTAATGTAGATGAAGCAAGTACTACTGCAGTACCTCCTCCACAAAATCCCAGCAAAACTCCATTTCCAGTGTATATTTGTCATGAAGACAATGAACTACCAAAATTCTCTGGTACGGAAAAAGATAAGATTGACGTAAACACACTTACTGAACAGTGTCAGCAGTATTTCAGTAGGAGACACATTACAGATGAGAAAGGATTTTTTTTTTTTTTTTTTTTTTTTTAGCTAGAATAAATCAGGAACGACGCCCAGCAGGAAATTTGTTACGGTCAGACAAGCTGTTGAGAGCTTCAACATTTGAGCAGTTTAAGACAGAATTCCTCAGGAAATTCTCTGGAGGCAAGAATTTTCTTGGTGGTATAATCCCAGCATCACACAAAATTGTAGACCTACTTAGGCAAACACTCAGGCTTAGACCTAGGGAAGATTACAGCACATATTTCCACCATTAAAAAGATTCTTTTATCCAGCCTAGAAAACTCAGACTGGGTCACATAGGATAGTAATATATCACCAGTGCATGTCGTTGACATCATTGGCTACATAGCAGCTCTATGCCAATTTCCTGACAGGATATTAAAAATGTCAAAAACCATACCATATTATCCAGGGATGAGTTTACTTGACTCCATTTATGAGGTGGAATTAAACTGCAGTAAAGCTGGTGTGACTGACACATCACAGGCAAAGAGGACAGGGATCAAAGAGCCAGAAATCGTTGCAGGGATAAATAAGTCAAGTCCTGGCAAGAACCAGAGACAATCTCGACCACTTCGGAAACAAGCACACAGTCAGGTTAGCTCAAGGACTCGTTCCCACACACCAGGTAACAGGGCGGTACAAAAGACTGGCCGAAGTCCCAGTAGACATCGATCGGCACAAAGAGAAGCAAATGGAAGATCACCATAGGTCGAACTCAAGTAACACTCTGTTATTATTGTGCAAAGACTGGTCACACAAAATCGGAGTGTTACATTAAAACGAAAGAAAATAGGCAAAAGGGAAAAGGTTTCGAGGCATTTTGCAGATATCATGGGTCCACCGGACATTGGACCTCAGATTGTAAAACGATAGAAAAAATGTTAACCATCTATAGATTGGGGGAAGATCGTACTAGCACAAAAGACGACGACACATAAAACACCCCAAAAAACAGTCAACATATGAAGTCTCTTTGCAAATGAATGCATTTTGGTCTCTGCTTTATGTGTGGAGGAAAAGATTTCATTATTTTTGGATTCTGGCTCACCAGTGAATTTAATAACGCAAGATGAGTTTGCAAGAATTTTTAGGAATAGAGGAAAAGTGACGTTTTTTGAAAACTCAGACTTAAATTCATACACAGTGGACGGTAAAGAAATACCAGTTATTGGTACGATTGAGTTAAACATGAATTTCAGAGATCACAAAATCATTTACTAATTATCAATTAGCGGAGAAATGCTGCTAAAACTAAGGGATGGGAAGAGTTAAAAGAGTCCAGGGCCAAAAGCGCCACTTGAGAGTCGCTAAAAATAGTAAAATAGTTGTCAGGATGAACAAACACCAACTTCTAGGCTAAGATGATGGCTAACAACTCCGCAGTTAAAACTAAGGCAACCAAAGGAAGACTACCTCCACGGCTAAAATTGGGAAATACCACTCCAAAACCAACACCTGATGCGGATTTAGAGCCATCAGTATACACAGGCACAGAACCACCATGAAAGTTCTAAAAATAACCTTAAAAGACACTGAGGAGCGACAAAATCCTTTGAACCTGCAATAGGCCTGCAGAAAGTTACCCTGGGCAATATCCAAGGCGCAACCCTTGGGATCCGAACAGGACTGACAAGTAATGCCGACAAACCAAACCCTTCCATTATAACCTGAACCCTATAGCCAAATGTACGAGGCATGCGAGGGTGTCTACTATAAAACAAAAAACAAGATTGTTTCATCACACCCTCGCAGACAAGTGAGTCTGGAAGGCGACGAATCCGGAGCCAACACCGTACTGCAACAGACTGACGCAGTAGATCTAAGGGAGGCAAACCAGCTTCCACCAATAAGCTGGGAATTGGAGAGGACCGAAAAGCCCCAGTTGCAAGGCGAAGACCAGTATGATAGACAGCATCTAGAGTTTTTAGTCTGGATTCTGTGGCAGAGGAATATACCTCACAGGCATATGACAGCTTAGAGGTTACAAATACCTGAAACAAATGCAAGAGTGTCCTTCGATCAGCACCCCAAGAGGTATGGGACAGAACCCTCAATAGATTGAGAGCCTTCATACATGATGTTTTAAGATTTGCCAAGTGTGAGACCCATGTCAAACGACATTCAAAAGTCAGGCCCAAGAATTTCGTCCCTGTCACACAACGGAGTCTCCTGCCACAAAGCTGGAGATCAGGGTCCGGGTGTACCCCTCTCATCCTACAGAAGTGCATAGCCACAGTCTTTGGAGGGGAAAACCGAAAATCCTTGGAAGTGGCCCAGGCAGAAATCTTGTCCAAGGCAAGTTGCATCCACTGCTCAATAGCAGGCATGCGGGAGCCAGAAAACCATATAGCTAAGTCATCCACATAAAGGGATGAGGATACCCCAGCAGGCACAGTGTCAATGATACCATTAATGGCCATTGCAAACAGGGAAACACTTAAGACACTCCCTTGTGGGACACCTTCCTCCTGGCACAGTGGGGCAGAGAGGGTAGAACCCACACGGACCCGAAATACACGATCAGTTAAGAAGTCTCCTAGCAACACAGGCAGGCGACCACGTAAATCAAAGGCATGAAGTTGTTGGAGGATTGATTGATTGATTGATTGAAAATAATTAAAATCTGGCGGCGCAACTGCCAAGGTCATATGCCGCCGGATGACAAAGTAAAAGACACAGCAAAATAAAAAGTGGGTATTCAAAATAATGTCAATATCTGTTAGCAGGAATAAAACACTAAAAATAATAAAAGAATAGTTTATAAAATAACAATTATTTATAAAAGTGGAAGGAGGCCCACCTCCTGAAGAAAACTAAAAACATCAGTAAAATCATTAAAGGCCTCACCAAGCATCGAGGACAAACAGTAGGCACCATCTGCCACCCCATGCCTATGAAGGAACCTCTGACGCAGGTCCCCCAGACTCGGACACTCGACCAGCAAGTGACAAACAGTAAGGGGAACAAGGCAGTCATCACAGTATGATTGAGTCTCACCACACATGAGGAACCCATGTGTAAGCCGAGAATGCCCAATGCGAAGCCTAGCAAGAGCCACCTCCAGTCGCCGAGACATAGAGGGAAGAACCCTTGGCACAACCACTCTCTGAAAAATTTCTTTTAGTTTATTATGAGAAACACCATCCCAGTGTCTCTGCCAACACGAACGAATTGCATACCGCAAGTAAGGTGTTACATCAGAAACAGGAAGTGTGTAGTCGGTTGGGGGCTGTTGAGAAGATGCAGCTTTAGCTAAAATATCTGCCCTCTCATTGCCCACCACACCAACATGTGCAGGAACCCAACAGAAGTCTACACGGCGGCCACGACGGCCAAGAAGAAAGAGCCATTCTAAAATTGATAAAACCAATTGATGGGATGCATTAAAAGACTCCAGTGCAGACAAAGCACTACTCGAGTCACTAAAAATCACAAAAACGGATTGGGGGAGAGTAAAAATAATTTTAACAGCATATAAAATTGCAGTCAGTTCTGCCGTATACACTGAAGTAATGCCAGGAAGGCTACCACCCCTACTAAATGAAGGGAAGACAACACCAAATCCTACTCCAGTATCAGTCTTAGACCAGTCAGTGTAGACGGGGACAGAACCCTCATGAATGGAGGCATGTTCTAAAAAGAGAGAGAGGGACACCTGAGAGGGAAGTGAGCCCTTTTTTCCATCAACGGACCTACAGAATGTCACGCGAGGGAGTAGCCAAGAACCCACCCTTGGGATCCGATGTGGACAAATTGCCAGTCTTGGGACAGAGAGGGCTAGCATAACAGACTGGACCCTGTAACCAAATGGCTTTGGGAAATTAGGACGGGTCTCAAAAACAGAAGATCGGGAATCCTGGGAGACAATGGCACATGAAATTGAGTCTGGAATGCGGTGAAGACGATACCAACACCTCATCATTAGCAACTGACGTCGCAAGTCCAAGGGGAGTACACCAGCATCTACCAACAAACTTGGAATTGGGGATGATCTGAATGCCCCGGTTGCCAGACGTACACCAGCATGATGCACAGAATTTAACAACCGGAGGTGGGCATCTGTTGCAGAGGAGTAGACCTCACACCCATATTCAAGTTTAGGAAGAATAAGAGACCTATACAAGAGGTGGAGGGTCTGACGGTCAGCACCCCAAGAGGTATGAGCTAAAACCCTCAAAAGACTCGAAGCTTTAAGACAAGCCACCTTAACAGAACGAATATGGGGAACCCAGGTTAATCTTCTGTCAAACAGAAGACCCAGAAACCGTGTCTCTTCCACATAGGATATTCTCCTACCATAGAGATACAAGTCAGGGTGTGGGTGAAACCCTCGAAGATGACAAAAATGTATAGCCACTGTCTTTGCTGAAGAAAAATGGAAACTGCGTGTTTCTGCCCAGTCAGAAATTCTATTGAGAGCCAGCTGCAACTTCCTCTCTATCAGAGACATTCTAGATGCAGTGAAGGAAATCGAGAGGTCATCGACATACAGTGATCCTCGTACACCATCAGGAAGTACACTGATGATGCTGTTAATGGCTACAGTAAACAGAGTAACACTAAGGATACTCCCCTGTGGTACTCCATCTTCTAGTGGTCGGGCATTAGAAAGCACTCCTCCCACTCGCACCCTTAAAATTCGGTTAGATAAAAACTGTTGAATAAATATAGGCAAGCGTCCTCGAAGACCAAACTCATGAAGAAAGAGTAAAATACCATGACGCCAGGCAGTGTCATATGCCTTCTCCAGGTCAAAGAAGACCGTCACCTGGTGTTGGTTAGTGGAGAAAGCCTCACAGACAGAAGATTCCAAGGACAGCAGTGCATCAGAGGTAGATCGCATTGTTCAAAAACCAAACTGGGCAGGGGATAAGAAGTCACCTTTCTCCAAAAACCACACAAGCCTAACATTGACTATCTTTTCCAGAACTTTACATATACATGATGTTAGTGAAATAGGCCGATAATTCGTTGCCTGTAGGTGGTCCTTATCTGGTTTGGGGATGGGGATAACCACAGCAACACCCCAACTAGCCGGAAACCCCCTGGAACACCAAATCTTATTAAACAGAGAAAGCAAATACATAAGGGACTCATCAGATAGGTGACTTAAAAAGGCATAAGGAATATCATCATAACCAGGAGAAGAGTCATGGCACTGCGACAGAGCTGCCTGGAGTTCAGAAATTGAAAATGGAACATTGTAAGGTTCTCTCCCAGCAGAGGTAAAACTGAGATCACGAGACTCTAGGCGCCGATGGTGGCAAGCTGAAGGCGTATCCACATCCTTCTGTGACACACTGGCAAAATGATCAGCAAGCATCTCTGCAACAGCAAAAGGATCAGCCACAGTTTCACCTGCTGCAGATAAAACGGGAGGCGAGGGGGCAGTAAATTTCCCTGAAATTTTCCTTACTCGGTTCCACACCTGGGTGATGGAAGTCCTCGAATTGATGGAGGAAACATAACCCTTCCAGGATGATCGCCTGGCCTCCTTTAAAACTCGCCTCATATGAGCTTGTGCCCTCTGATACGCCACCAAATACTGAGGATCCTCACGGTGATGACGAAGTTGAGAGAAGGCGACTCGTTTAGCTCTCACTGCGGAACTGCACTCAGAGTTCCACCAAGGAACCGGACGTTTAGGAAACCGACCTTTAGTTCTTGGAATAGTTAAAAGGGCTGCTGAGTGCAACAAGTCAGTGAAATATGACACTGCCTCAGTAATACAGCCAAACTCATTGACAGAAAGGGAAGTGGAACTTAATTCCCTGAAACGTGGCCAGTCAGCCTTACCCAGAAGCCATCGAGGAAGACGTGGCTGAGGTCCACCTGCACTAGCAGTTAAAAGTAAGGGAAAATGGTCACTGCCATATAGGTCTGGCAACACATCCCAGGTAAAATCTAAAACTGCATCAGCTGAGCATAAAGATAAATCAATGGCAGTAAAAGTTCCAGTCTGGCTATGGAAATAAGTCATTTTATCAGCACTGAAAATGCCCAACCCTTCATTTTCCACTAAAGAGGCCAGCATGACACCCCGAGGGTTGGCCTCACTGTTTCCCCACAGTGGATGGTGTCCATTCATATCTCCTAGTAACAAAAAGGGAGAAGGAAGGCCACGAATAAGGCGTTCCAGATCCGCCCTTTCAACAACAGCACTGGGAGGTAGATAAAGACTGCAAACTGTATACTGCCGATGTAAAAACATCATGACAGCGACAGCCTGCAGGGGAGTAGAGATGTCCATATGACTGTATGGAATATCCTCACGAAGGAAGATAGCAGCACCTCCATGACGACCTTGACCCGGCACAGGATCTGAATAAAAGGCATGGTAGCCAGAAGGACCAGAAGGAACAGCATCACCTACGATGGTCTCCTGGATGCACATGCACAGAGGAGTAAATTGAGAAACAAAATGACAAAGTTCCTCATAGTTAGCACGTAAACCCTGACAGTTCCACTGAATGATAGAACCCATAATGGAGGAATGATGACTAAGTGCGGGACTGTACACCTGACAAGTGAGAGGGTTTGGATTGATGCTTATGAAGACCCTTCGCAAGGGCCTGCCCAGCACCAGAAACCCGCACCCTCTGTCAAACATCTGTGGGCAAACGAGAGGACGAGGAAGGATGTTTTACCACACTCCTTCTTGGAGTGGGCATACCAGTTTGTTTAGAAGGTGGCTTGGGGGGGTGCCTTTGGAGGTGTGGGTCGGGCAGTGCCCCCACCAGAAGTCCCAGACGTGGGAGTAGAGTCCATAGGACTTGAATAATTTGAGGATGGCATCTTATGCTTTAGATCTGAAGCACCAACAATTTGTCCAACAACTTCCCCAAGTGGGGACTGAACCATATGTGGACCATCAGCTTCAGCTGTCACCTGGCTAAATTCCCTAGCCTGCGGGGCAGAGGGAACAGGAGAGGGATCGACACAAGGGTCGACAACAGAGACCTTAGGTGGTCAGTCCTCTGTCTCAGAGGACTCTGACGAACAACGTTGGCGTTTGCTAGGTACAGATTGAGCCTCGGTCACACTGGGTAAGACAGGAGAAGGAGTTCGGTCGGTGTGGACATCTGCCACCACAACAGAATTGTGCAAGGAGTCAGCCACGGAAATGTGGGGAGAAACTGCAAGTTTAGAAGGTGGGCGAGGTTCAGTCTCACAAACAGTACTACCCTTGGGGACATCAATCTGTAAATCACTAGTCGAAGGAGAGGGCACTGGAATGGGTTGAGGCTTCCTCTGAGATACAGGGCGCCGCACCAACATTCCAGAAAGGACAGCAACATAAGTAACTCCCAGCTGGAAAAAGCGAGTCTGGGCTCTCTTCTTAGCTTCAGGAAATGAAATCCTCTCAGTTGTTCTAATAGACAAAATCTCCTTTTCCAGGCAGTAGCGAGGGCAGTTTTTAGAATTCACAGCATGAGGACCCCCACAATGATAGCATTTAAGGGGCCCTGGACAGTCATTGGTATGGCTTGGTCCACCACAGGAAACACATACACCAGGAAGGCTAGCCTGTGCTCTGCGGCAAAAGCGGTTAACATGGCCATAACCCTGACAGTGGAAACATCGCTTTGGGGTTGGCACATACAGCTTCACTGGAAGGGACAGCCAAGCGAGTTTCACTGACGCAGGCAAAGTTAACCTATCAAAGGTCAGGAACAAGGTAGGAGTAGGGGTCAGGACCCCATCTATTTTCTTTTGAAGACGCTCAACTTTAACCACCCCAGATGATTGCAATTCCTCTAACAGCCGTGCCTCCGAATATCGGAGTGGGTCACGTGAAAAAATGACTCCCTTACACCAGTTAAATGTAGCATGTGGGATACAGCAGACATCAGAACCAGACACGGACGTCAGAGCCATTAGGTGGGAGCTCTCTTCTGGGGAAGATACCTCAACCAGGATGCTTCCATCCCCTTGCATTGAGATTTTTGGTTCCTTCCCACATGCAGACACTATGGCTCGGTGGAGATGAAAAAAGTTGTTGGAGGATGCCATGGTGCCAGGCAGTGTCATAAGCCTTCTCAAGGTCAAAAAACACAGCCACTAGATGTTGCTTGGAGGCAAAAGCTTCACAGATTGACGCCTCGAGCCTGATAAGGTTGTCTGAAGTGCACCGTAATTTACGGAAACCACTCTGCGACGGAGAGAGAAAGCAACCCTTCTCCAGAAACCACTTAAGCTTCACATTGACCATCTTTTTGAACAGCTTTCACACACATGATATTAAAGTGATAGGGCGATAGTTGGAGACTTGGGAATGGTCTTTACCAGGCTTGGTAAAGGGGAGGACAATACCCAACTTCCAACTCCTCAGAGTAGAGCCCTCACTCCAAACCCTGTTAAAAAGGTCCAATAAAAACAAGTGAATCAGTCGGAAGGGGACGCAGCATAGCGTATGGAATATCGTCAGGCCCAGGAGCAGTGTCATGACACTCTGAAAGGGCAGCACGTAGCTCACGGAGGCTAAAATCTAAATTATACAGCTCTCTACCATGAGAGCGAAAGTCAAGACCCAGCCTCTCCCGATTCCTACGAAAGGTGGCAAATGCCTGAGAAGGATCCTTTGTGGAGACAGCGTAAAACTGATCTGCAAAAGCAGAGGCTACTGCATCTGGTGCAGACACAAGTTCTCCGTGATTGCACAACACCGGAGGGGAGGGGGGCGAGAACCTACCAGAAATCTTGTGCACCTTTTTCCACACCACAGACATTGAAGTTGAAGATGTAATTGTAGAAACATACGACCTCCACGAGTTATGGCGAGCATTCTTGATGACCCATCTATAGTGAGCACGTGCTTTGCGAAACTGTATTTTTAGAAAAACAACATTACAATTGGCAAAATACCGATGAGCAGCTGCTTTGTAAATTCCCTTTGCTATGGAGCAGTCATCATTCCACCATGGCACAGGTCTCCGGGAAAAAACACCAGATGTCCGTGGGATAGAATGAACCCCTGCTGAGAAAATGGTCTTAGTGAAATAACATTCGGCATCATCGATAGTTGAAAAATCAGTAACCCTGTTTGCAAATACACATAGTTCCTCAAAGAGAGACCAATCAGTCCTGTCCAGACACCAGCGTTGCAGACGGGCTACAGGAACAGAGAGAGTAGGCTGGACCACTACAGGATAATGGTCACTACCATGCAGATCATCCAAAACCCCCCAAGAAAAATCAAGGGTACAGTTAGAGGAGGAGATGGTAAGGTCAATGACAGAATACGTGCCAGTCTGGACATGAAAATGGGTCGGCCTTCCATCACTTAAGACAACCAAATCTAAATCCCCAACCAAAGAGGCAAGAAGATCACCCCGGGGATTTGAAAGCGAGTCACCCCACAAAGGATGGCGGCCATTAAGGTCACCAAGGAGTAGGAAAGGGGGTGGAAGTTGGCTGATAAAGGTTTCTAGATCAGCTCGTATAACAGGAACGGAAGGTGGAAGGTACAGACAACAGATGGTATAGCACCTCACAACGTGCATCTGTACGGCTAGAACTTGAAAGAGGGACTGAATCTCAAAGGAAATAAAGGGGATATCAGAACGGCACAAAATTGCACATCCACTGCTGTGACCACCAGGAGGAGATGCATGGAAGGCCTTATACCCCCTAATGGAAGGGAACTGTCTGTCCCCCCCATTGTCTCCTGAAGACACACACATAGTGGGTTCAGAGCAGAGAGTAATAACTGCAATTCTTCCCAATTTGCCATGGCACCTCTATAGTTCCACTGGAGACAGATTGGTACCGATTGAGCCATAGTGATTAGTATTAAATATTATGAAATTAGAAAGCTATGTAGCAACCTCGTTGGGAAGGGGGTGAAAGCCCTTCTTCCTAGGCGTGGAGCTCTGCCTCACCAACCGAGAAGGAAATGAAGATTTAGAGTTTCCATGGGTGGAAGGACCCTTACATGTCCCGCCCATCGCCAGAATGAGTCCGAAGCACAGAGACCTTCTTGGAAGACCCACATGCCCCGTCCGCACACCCATGTGAGGGTTCAGCTGGCACCTCGGGGCCAACCGAACCCCCCCCAACCAAATCATCCAAAGGTTGGTCGCTGGGTGATGGATCAGAGGGAGCAAGCGGCTGAGCTCTACGAGTATCTAAAGACCCAGGCCCCACCACACCTGAGGAACAGGCAGGGACTGGAATCCTAGAAGAGCCATCATGAACACCCACAGACTTAGACGCCACCACTGGCTAGGTTGTCGAGCAAAGAGCCCCCTCAGAATCCTCATGTGGTACAGAAGTTTGAACCTTAGATGGAGGGAAGTCACCCAAAAACTCCTCACTCCTCACTCGTTTGAGGTCGGCAGATGCAACCTCCATCTCTGCACCAGAACATAAAGCATTAGAAACTATAGTGCCACACTGCAAAGAAGAGTGAGCAACAGTAGCAGAGCGGGAAGATGGTACAGGAGCAGCAGTCGGTACGGAAGTAGCAGCTGATACAGAAGTATGAGAGACGCTGTTTTTTTTGGATATGTCAGGGCAAGGATGCACAGGAAGGACATTGAGAGTTTTGGATGTGTCAAAGCAAAGTGTAGCATCGACACGGGTGTTTGTCACAGGAGGAACCGGAGGAACTGGGATGGGGGAGGCACTCCCAGAGGCTGGAAGAACCACCGCAGAGGGAACACCTCCAGAGACAGGAGGCACCTCCCTGGAGGAAGCACAGCTGCTTCCAGGCTGCACTCCCTCAGTGGAACCCCCCGGGGCGAGAAGGCCGGGAAGTAGAACCCCGAGAATTTGATGGGGCATTGTGTGATGGCAGGGGCACCTGCCGAGTAGCTTTATGGCGAGACAATGCAGCAGCAAAGGTAACCCCAGGGCGAATGAACCGTTCCCTTACCCTGGCCTTTGCCTCAGAAAAGGAAATTTTCTCCTTCGTTCGGACAGAAATGATCTCGTATTCATATTTGTATACTTTGCAATCCCTTGAGGAGGCTGCATGTGCTCCTCCACAGTTCAAACATTTAGAGGGTTGAGAACCATCATCTATACCATGAGAAATTCCACCACAATTTCCACAGACCTCAGGAAGGTCAGACGCTTCCCGCCTGCAAGAACGGCAGACGTGACCAAATCTTTGACAATAATAGCATCCTCTAGGTCGGGGAACATAAGGTTTAACCTTTAGCTTCCACCACGCAGCAGTGATAACCTCCGGCAAGATAAGACGGTCAAATGTCAAGATAAGAGTGGGCGTGGGGGTTAAAACCCCATCAATCTTCTTCATAATTCTCTGTACTGCTACAACACCCTGAGGAGCCAGCCCCTCTAAGAGGGAAGAATCAGAATATGAGATCAAGTCACGAGAATACATACCCCCGGGACTGGTTCAGGACCAAATGACGAGAGGCAGATACAGGATAACCGGCGACCACAGTTAGAGACTGGATGCGTGAACTCTCCTCTTCATTCCTGGCTTCTAACAATAGAGAGCCATTGCCCTGCAAAGAGATCTTGGGGGTAAATCCACATACTGTTACTAGACCACTGTGAATCTGAAAAGAATTCAGGTTCCGGAAGGAAGTATCATTATCCATTTTGAGGACTATGTATTTAGTGTAAGAGTGATTTACAAAAACACCAGGTAACAGCTCCATAGTAAGGGTATCGTGATTCACAGTTTTAGCAGACGACCCTGAGGGTACAGGGTCGTCGGCCAGAGAGTGACCAGTTGATGCCGACTCGTGCGGCTGGTCACCAACCACACGAGTGGGAAAAGAAATTTTCTGTGTATCCATACATCAGTGAAATAAAAAAATTGGCACCAGGAGCCAAGGGAAACAGCCTACCAGGAGTGAGGGGACCGAGCGCAATCTGATGGGAGCGGGGTACCTCGTCCCCAGAGGGTGTCCCAAAAAGGACACCCCGTGATTCGAAAGTTAGCTCCCACCAGTGCCAAAGACCCCCTTTCTCAACACCCCCCAGCCCAGACACCCAACCAACCAACTAAGGACAGCACAGAGGCGAAGCCTCTGGAGGGCTGTACCGATGACCCATACGGGTAACCTATGTTTCGGGCAGCGTTTAGTCAGACCCCTCACCCACAACCCTGCCCGCATGGGAGACCCTGCCAGATGTCGTTACATCCACGGGCAGGTTTGTGGGATCACAGGGGCACGCAAGCCCCCCCACCACGACAAGGTGGCTGCCCACGGGTGGCGGGTATGGGACAGAACCCTCAATAAACTGAGAGCCTTCATACATGATGTTTTAAGATCTGCCAAGTGTGAGACCCATGTCAAATGACAATCAAACATCAGGCCCAAGAATTTCGTCTCTCCCACACAACGGAGTCTCCTGCCACAAAGCTGGAGATCAGGGTCCGGATGTACCCCTCCCTACAGAAATGCATAGCCACAGTCTTAGACGGGGAAACCTGAAAACCCTTAGAAGTTGCCCAGGCAGAAATCTTGTCAATGGCAAGTGGCATATGCCGCTCAATAGCAGACATGCGTGAGCCAGAAAACCATATAGCTAAGTCATCCACATAAAGGGATGAGGATACCCCAACAGGCACAGTGTCAATGATACCAATGATGGCCACCGCAAACAGGGAAACACTTAAGATACTTCCCTGTGGGACACCTTCCTCCTGGTACAGTGGCACAGAGAAAGTAGAACCCACACGGACCCGAAATACAAGATCAGTCAAGAAGTCTCCAAGCAACACAGGCAGACGACCATGTAAACCAAAGGCATGAAGTTGTTGGAGGATGCCATGGTGCCAGGCAATGTCATAGGCCTTCTCAAGGTCAAAAAACACAGCCACAAGATGTTGCTTGGAGGCTAAAGCTTCACAAATCGACGCCTCGAGCCTGATAAGGTTGTCTGAAGTGCACCGTAATTTATGGAAACCACCCTTCGATGGAGAGAGAAATTAACCCTTATACAGAAACCACATAAGCCTGACACTGACCATCTTTTCGAACAGCTTGCACACACATGATGTTAAAGTGATAGGGCAATAGTTGGACACTTGGGAATGGTCTTTTCTAGGCTTGGGAATGGGGAGGACAATACCCAACTTC
The DNA here is from genome assembly GCF_032717465.1 of Coenobita brevimanus. Classification (NCBI taxonomy): domain Eukaryota; kingdom Metazoa; phylum Arthropoda; class Malacostraca; order Decapoda; family Coenobitidae; genus Coenobita; species Coenobita brevimanus. The sequence goes on along the minus strand of NC_136973.1, from coordinate 10,423,138 downwards.
CAACTCCTCGGAATAGAGCCCTAACTCCAAACCTTGTTAAAAAGGTCCAATAAAAACTGAAGTGAATTAGTCAGCAGATGATGAAGCATAGCATATGGAATATAGTCAGGTCCAGGAACAGCGTCACCACACTCTGAAAGACAGCACGCAGCTCACGGAGGCTGAAATCTAAATTATACAGCTCTCCACCACAAGAGCGGAAGTCAAGACCCAGACTCTCCTGATTCCAATGAAAGGTAGCAAATGGCTGAGAAGAATCCTTTTCGAGACAACATAAAACTGATTTCCAAAAGCAGAGGCTATCACCACGTGCAACACCACTCACACCATTTCCACCACGGTAAAAATTAGTGAGTTACATAGTTACTTCATTCATACAATACACAGTGATAGACAATAAGCTTCTGCACAAACATATAAAACGTGCTGTATAATTACAACTTAAATATACATACTTACTTCAGTTATTTGCATAACTCAAACACTTAATAATCACCAACAATAAATATTCTACACTGTATATATTCATTCATTTATTATAACATTTATTTACTGCCAAAGAGTGTTACCATTTATACCTACATAAAATACGTGTTTCATACATACAACTATACATTATTATATCTACAAAGTGATAAAGAAAATATACAATCACAGTTACTCAGTTAGCAATTAAAAGAACTGCATTAAACATTTATTAATTAAAGCTACCTAGTGGAAACATATAAATTAAGTTACAAGGTAAACTAGAAAAAAAAAAAAATGGCCAACACAAATGCCGTTAGCAAGAGTGAACATCTTCAACACAATCGTGAAGACAATGATTTCCACACAGTGCTGACACACATATTACCCACGAATAGGTACAGGTGAACAATTGGTCAGTGTGTATAGTTAATACTGTATATAGTGTATATATATATATATATATATTTTTTATATAAAAAACAAAATATGGGACTATATAATATCATTTTATACTCTCTGTGCAATATACACTAAACTTTAAAAAAGTATCCCAAGGAAAGTAACCAGTAATTATGCAAGCATGAACAAAATGGAAAAAGTGTACACAAGCAAAGAAAAATAAACTATAGAAAATCAATACTTACAAAAAAAAAACAAAAAAAATGAAAGAAAAAAAAAGAAAGAAAGAAAGAAAGAAGAGTGAGAAGGAAAAAAGAGAAATAGAGTAAGATCATTTAACAAACAAATGAAAATAAGTGTAAGTGTTACTACATATGCCAAAATACCACATAAACTACAAACAAAAAAGCAAATTGTGTCTCCACAAACAAGTGGCATGACACATCATCACTATCATCGACCGCAGTATATGTTAGGACTGCAATTATTACAATTATGTAACTCCATATTATAATTATGTAACGACAAACGATTACATTATGTTACACTTATTACAATTATGTAACTACAAACAATACTACAAACAATATGTACCATTTCTGTGACAGTTGCATTAACAAGATGTAACTTTTATGTAACTTTAACTACAATTTTGTAACTACAAACGATATGTAACAATTATGTAACGACAAACGATTGCATTGTTACACTAACTACAATTATGTACCTACAAACGATATGTAACAATTATGTAACGACAAACGATTGCATTATGTTACACTAACTACAATTATGTACCTACAAACGATATGTAATAATTATGTAACGACAAACGATTGCATTATGTTACACTTTGCCAATTATGTAACAGTTGCATTAACAAGATGTAACTTTTATGTAACTTTAACTACAATTATGTACCTACAAACGATATGTAACAATTATGTAACGACAAAACAGTTGCATTAACAAGATGTAACTTTTATGTAACTTTAACTACAATTATAAGGCCAACACAATTATGCATTAACACAATATTTTGTAACAATTCATAAAATGTTACAATTATGTAGTACCATAATGTTAGTACAATATTATAAGTCATACAATTATAGCACAATTCTGTATTACCAGTATCATCATACAAGTTAGGTGAAATATTAGACATTACTAAAGTGATAACTCAAATATGTAATGTATAACCTAGCAGTATTACCATTGCACAATTATATGCGTACGTCTGTTGTACATGCACGTCTTACAAAGTGTTATACAACAACCATTGCATTTATTCAGATATGTATACAACTTATTTAAAATGTAATATTACTAAATAATCACTATTTACTATGAATAATATATGTATACAATATTCATACAATTATGTTACTTTACAATATTATGTATTTCACTTAATTAGCTTATAAGTTCATTATAATATGAATGTAGTATGTATTAATATGTTATAACTATTAAATGTCGATGGTACGCCATTTTCGCGCGACCGAGCAGTGTGGTAAAGACTACATATTATATAGATAGATAGAGAGACAGATAGAAGCAGGGAGTCAGATGATGAGAGGTGTTGTGTCTGCGAGAATCGAGCAGTGCTAAACATGCTTACACACTCTGACGCGAGGAATGCTTGAGACAGCGTCTAGTGGCCATATACACACACATACACATATGCTCACACACAGGCTACGGGAACTTTCCATCCACGAGGAACACACGTGACACACCCCTGCTACACCAGAATTTAGGAAAGAGAGCTCAGACGGAGATTAGCCACCGAACAGGCAAGAGAGCAGTAGACAGGCCTCAGAGGAGACAGGTGACGGGAGAAGGGTTTGGCAATTTGAGAAGAGGCAGATAGCGAGACAGGGAGGTAGCTACCCGGGACTTATATTCGTTCCGTGTGAGGGACTTGTTAATATTCCCAAGACAAATAAAAATAGTCCCATACTATTCTTTACCTCTCCTGTCACTACATGACATTTGGTGGGGAAGCTACTACAAGATATAAAAGCCGCTCGACCACAAGTCTAAAATATACTTCTCTACAAGTAACTACAAAGTCTTTGTGACAGTTTTAGCACTAGATACTTTGAATAATTTACTTGCACAGTGCTTTCCAGGCCGAACCCCAGAGCCTAACCAGCCCGACGTGACTTCCCCCTTGTCACAGTTTAATGCTGAGGCAGAGGAAGAGAGTCCCTGGGGGCCTGGAAAGGCTTCGGAGTGGCAGTGATGGAGCCAGATCCTGAAGAGTGTCCAGGGGCAGGTGCCAAGGTGTAAACAGCATTTTAAATTGAATTGGCCATATATTAAAAAATGAACTTCATTCCCTCACCCCTCCACCCACCACAGAGCCCAGCAATGGGAGGTCGTATGCCAGGGACAACACCACTGGAGACCCCAGAGGTAGCGGGAGAGTATACGCAGGTAACCACTGGGGGACCCTGGCAAGGGCGACTCCAGGACGACAGGAGCCACCAGGTCCCCCAGTGCCCACTTGACCCTAGCCAACGCATGACCAGCAGATTGACCTGGTCGGGCCCAACCAGGCTGCCCGTCTAGCCAGAATAAAGGACCAAAGAGGTGTATTATTAGCTGCAGGGCGCATCATCGCTCAAGCCCCAGGACTCCAGTCTCCCAGCATTACGGGACTCCACGCACGGCAAACACGTGGGGAGGCAGCAGTCCTGCCCTAGATGGTAAATGGGCAGGGACTAACATCACCAGCAGGCCTCCTCCACCAGTGATGTAGATGGTGCTTGGTCCACGAGACCGACAAATGCTGAACCTTACAAAGGTAGGCATGCCTCCAAAGTAGGTGGCACTGCCAGCCACGCTTCAAGCCCCACCACCACGTCAAGGTGACCCCCCTCAGTGGGGTCTAGGTCGGGGAACATAATCGCCGTATTCTTAAAAATAATTCCTTCCCTAAACTTTTCCTTCCCTTTGAAGGATTTTTCTTTCCCTTCTCTATGATTAAAGATTTCCTTGGAAGGGAAGGGAATATTTCAGGTTGGTAGCCCTGCTGACCAAACCTGAGCCTGCATCTCAACGGTTGGTATGCCGGAACTTGGGAATGTAAACAAAGTCATGCTGCCACCACTGCCTTCCACACGTGTGTAGCAGTAGCGAAGTGTGAACGTGCCTGGACCTTCCTCCGCATTATTGCTAATATTACAAATTCTGAAATGGACCACAGCAATATACCATCAAGAAGGCAGCCTCCACTCACTGGACCAGCTTTGGAGTTATTGATTTCACTAGTGGCGATGTTCCCTATAATAAATGACCGCCGCTCGGATGGGCGGGCAGTGACAAAGAAGGTGGAGGCCTGGGAGAAGGTGGCCTCCCTATTCAATTCGTCTGGTGTGGTGGGTGCTCCCCGACAAGTGAAACAACTGCGAAAGGCTTGGGATCGTTTAAAAACAAAGTAAGTACCATGGGTTTCTTCTACTGCCAAGTTATGTCACATTTTGAGTGTCACCTCCATTTGGTAACCATGCATCAGAAATGTTAATGTGGTATCGTTATGTGATAAAATACAGCTTAGTAACTCACAGTACCCAGAAGAAAGTAGAAAATCTATTGTACTGACACTTCTTTGACCCAGAGACCCTAATTTACCAGTCGACTTTTGGAATACGTAAGAATTGTAAGTTTAGTATGGTTAGAGGATAAAAAAGACAACTCAATAACTCTCACAGTACCAAGAAGAAAGTAAAAAATCCATTGTATTGACACTTTTCTTTGACCCAGAGACCCTATCTTACCATTTTACTTTTGGGGAATGCATAAGAAATGTCAGTTTGGTATTGTTAGATGATAAGAAATAAATCAGTAACTCTTACAGTACCAGGAAGAAAGTATAAAATCCATTGTATTGACACTTTTCTTTGAGCTGGAGGCTTCTTAACCAACTGACTTATGTATATTTTTCATGTATATCATCTATAGCTATGGTCACACTCAAAGTAACAGTAATACTTCTCGAAGTTAAACCAATCATTCTCTCACACCAATGTAAATAAAAACAATTTAGAGATACTGTGTACCTTAACAGAACATATCATGTATTGGACCTTGTATATTGTATGAAATATGTTTCAAGAGTGATATGAAATATTACCTTAATGTTTGCTCCACAAACCGTGCAGCTACTGTTTTTCTGGTGGGGAAAAAAAGCACTAATTTAAAAAAATAATGTGACCATACCTTTAACCAATAAAAATTGCCAGATCATAGGAAACAAATTTGAACACCTGAACAAATACAAACTGAACATAATACTGTATTAGGAATGAAATGTTAGGTTTTGTGAAGTTATCATGCATGGACTTTGATTTTTTTTGTTACTGTGTTTATTTATTTATTGGTCATTTCTTGATTTTTCAAGGCAAAGGCAGAGCATGATAACTATAAAACTGAAGTAAAGAAGACTGGTGGTGGTGCTCCACCGCCTGACTATGACAACAGAACCGAGAACGTCATTGGCCTTATTAAAGCCGAGGTGGAGGATCTTGGCAATAATTTTGATTCTGATGGCCGGAGAGGTAATGCTGGTTGTCCTTTTTGTGCTACCCCAGTTTGTCTCGTTTTATCTTTGCAGTTTCATAATATTTTCCTCGACTTCCCTTGCATTCACTACAATCATCATCAGCCTATAACATCTCATGGGAATCCTTTTCAAAATCCATCTATGAAGCTATTTGTGTCAGTCCTGCACTTTTGTTGTATACCATACGTGTCATCATATAACATCAAGAAATCCTTAGGTGAGTCATGTTGATGTGTAATTAGGGCAGATTAACTTTAATATTTAATAGCAGGCTGTTTACCCATTTTTTCAATATTTGCAGCACAACAGGAAGATGGACCTGGAGAAGAGATTATCAGTTGGTTGTGGCGGCCAGTGACGTGGATATCGTCGATGATGAATATTATCCTTCCCAGGACAGTTCCTTTCAGAGCCAGCCACAACACACTGTGACACCACCAGTTCCTTCCACCTCTTCCACCGGGTGTGTGAGGCTCAGACAAGACCTCGTAGAAAAAGGAACCGCATGTTGAAATTCGAAGGTGAACATCGTGAACCTTCCACGGCAAACAGAGACTTCGTTGAGCAGGCGATGGCAACAGAGATGGAAACTCTTAAATGTAAACAAAATGATGCCAAATCCAGATTAGAAAAAAGTACTATATCCAAGGATTTCGAAGCTTGGAGGGTGGAAATGGAAATGGAAATGGAATTGTTTAGAATCAGAAAGAGAAAAGAAGAAGAGGAGTTGGAGGCTGCTGTGTTAAAAAAGGAGGCTGCATTATTGGACAAGGAGGCAGCACATTATAAAAGATTATATTACATGAAGAAATATCAGGAAATTTCAGCCGATGAGGCTTGAGTAGGTGGTTAGTCCTTTTTAGTTGTTCAGTATTATTACTGTAATTCTTATAACAATATTGTGTAGTGTTTAGGATGTGATTGTAGTGATAGGGTAACATAGTATAGTCATTTATCTGTGATGTCAGTAATATAGGAACATTGTAGTGTCGTAGAATAATGTTGTGTAGTGTTGAGGCTGTTATTCCAGTCTTATGGTAACATAGTATAGTCATTTATCTGTGATGTTAGGAATAAAGGAATATCTTAGTGCCTTATAATAATGTTGTGTAGTGTTGAGCTGTGATTCTAGTGCTAGGGTAACATAGTGTAGTCATTTATCTGTTGTTAGTATTAAAGAAATATCATAGTGCCTTATAATAATGTTGTGTAGTGTTGAGCTGTGATTCTAGTCTTATGGTAACATAGTGTAGTCATTTATCTGTAATGTTAGTAATATAGGAACATTGTAGTCTCTTAGAATAATGTTATGTAGTCTGGAGACGGTGATTCTAGTGTTATGATTGCATAGTGTAGTCATTCACCTATGAAGGTATTGTTGGGTAAGAGCTGTGATAGCTGTTTTGCTGCAACATACAGTATTTTAGGCTGTGATAGTTTTATGCAAACTGACAATATTGTAGTCATCAGCCATGGGTGACAATGCATTATCTCTTGAGGCCATGGTACAAGTATTATGCGACATAATTCCAAAGCTGTGATAATATTGTGCTTTTTGTCTTGTAAGTAGGTGGTTGTGAATCTGTAGCACTCAGGTGAATTTTGGTCTATTTGCAGCTGTATTGTTGCGTAATTCTTTGTTATGTATTATGGTTCTGAGGGAAGAAGTGCCAAAGTCCAGTGCAAAGCTGGATCATCAGCATGGTTTTGAGAGAGATGGCAGATTGTTGTATGTTTTTTTTTTTTTTTTGTAGTGTTGAGGCTTTGTTCTGGTATTGTAAAGGTGCAACACATTTGGTGTTTTTGTGTAGCCTTTCATGTATTATTATTACTTTTGGTTATGTTACGTTGTTTTTTATGAATGGAGTGTAGGCATTGTATAAGTGAGATGATGGTGCTTAAATATACAAAATTATCTGAGACACTTGTTTCCTCCCACCCACCCCCTTTTTTTTATTTTTTTTTTTTATTATAAGATACTTCACTACTGGCATTTCGCTTATCATAGAATGCGTCCTCATCTCAAGTGCCGAGTTGTAAAAGAAACAGTTGATTTTAACAATGCCAGCCACCAAGCTATATCAAAAAGGTACACGTCAAGTAATCTGAGGTAAGAAAAATGTTCGGTTTACTGGGTTAGGTAAACTATGCAATGAATTATAATCCACCTTTATTTGGTTAATGAAACAAGATATTGGGTCTTGTCGTTTATCTAAGTCATTGCATAGGTAAACTATGCAATGAATTATAACCCATCTTTATTTAGTTCACGGAACAAGATACTGTATTGGGTCTTGTCTTTTATCTAAGAATATGAAACAGTTGGACTGATCTGTTGTCCCAAGAAAAACTGCTCACAACAACTGGTATGTGTATCAGAGGAAGTATGGCATGAGCCGCCAGTGATTGAAGGTCAACTCTTACTGAAAATACTCCTTAGGCTCTTCCTTCTGTCTCCTAAATTTACTGCTCCATGGGGAGACGAACGTTTTATTGTGAATTAATATGGAATACCTGGCTTAACTACCAGTTGTGATTAATATCAAGAAAAGTTTGTGCAAACTTGGAGGAAAGGAAATTAAGTGAGAACAACAGGGAAAAATGAAACACGACTTAACATTTAAAGAATCTCCAAAGAGAAGCTGTGAATTTATTATTACATCAAAATGATTGCTTCCATTACCAACAAAAACTAAAGTAAATTCACTCAAACACAAACTAATGAAATCTTTTAAAACTAGAAAATACTGGTAATTGGAGGAATATGGAGTCACGGCACTGTGACAGAGACTGGGTTGATTTGCTAATTGGTCAGCTCACAATGGTCTGTGGTACGTCCACCTCTGGGGCTGCCAGCTGGAGGGATATGGTGGTGCAGAACTGCAAAGAAGGCTGGATAATCTCTCGGTGATCACTGCTACTTGCACACTCCATCGAATACGTCCTTTTCTCGTAGCTGCCCAGCACTAACCGACTGTGTTTCTCCCTTCTACAGACTTAAGCGTGTGAAATTTGATAGGAGGTAATAGATGTATCCTAACTCAGGCACACACGATTCACACTGTGGTGTATGTACTATCTTGCTACAGGGGGAAATCACTGTCGTCCGTGAGCGTAAAAACCTCGTATTTACGTTAATGACTGTAAGCTTGAGGGAAAAAACTCCGTGACGACAGGGAAAAATCCTGTACTCAGGTTAAACTGAGCGAAAGTTTGCTCTTGATTTTAACACAACAAATTGTTATGTAGCATGGTGTATGTAATACATGGTGTAGGTGTGACAGTTGTAGTGTATCTGTACCTGCATGTAGAATGGTGTACAGTAATATAAAATAATAGAGATGACGCGGGTAGAGAAGACACGGCAAAGATCAGCTGACATACGTGGCAGAACTGCAACGTCCATCACTGTACCTATGAAATAAATCAAGGTGGAGCATCAATAGTGTCAGTGGGAAAAAACATCTACAATACAATTACGCCTCCCCCCAATAGTTAACACATAGGCTAACAGTGAGCTATGGCTATCAAGACATTAACCAGAAAATGTATGCTTCTGCTTGGCTTAAAAACAGCACTGAACGGCTAGTTTCTTCCTGGCAAAACTCTACATCTCAATTGACTGGAGAAGAAGCTGTTCCCTGGTTAATACATAGGCACAGTGTGGATATGAGGGGTGGAGGTCAAGAGCCTTGCCTGGCGCTTTCAAGGGAGATAGCAGTCAATCAAGCCCCAGCTCCTTCTCTCCACTGCGAGACCATGCTTCACTTCAGCTAATCCACCCCCTGCAGCATTGACCCCTGGTACGTTAAAAAGATCCCGAAGGGTGCCAACTAACTAACAGGGCCCTCAGTGACCCACAGCCCGTTACAGGTCGAAAGTGAGAGTAGTGACCATTAACTCAGGGCTATCCATGTTTATGTTCCTAGTCTATGTACTGTCCTGCGGTATTTGTTCCTCCACACTTGAACAGCCATTTTACTCTTCACTACCTTTTATGACAAATTCACTCAGGTCAAAAGTAAGTGCAAACAAGAGCATTACGTTTGGCTTGCCCTTGTATATTTCCAATTTCATTCTGAACTGGGACATCAATATATTCTTGGAAATTATTCTGACCCACTTCCATATCTTCCAGATCTATTACTCTAGTCATTATTGTCATGTTGTGAAGGACAACTGAAGCAACATTAACTGCCTTGGTGGTGTTCAAGTTTGTCCTCATGCCCTTACCCAAACATGAGAATCTTCTCTTCAACACTCCAAATGCCCTTTCTTCTGTATTTCTAGTTTTTATGTGGCTTGCATTGTAGCGTTCCTCATGGTGATTCTGAGGTTCAGGGATGGGTGTTAATAAGTAAGTTTTGCATTGGTATGCACTATCCCCAAGAAGGTGACCTTGATATGTTCCTTCTTGTAGTGCCTGACAAACAAGGCTATTTCGGAATATCCTACTATCGTGAACGCTTCCTGGCCAACGTGCAACAATGTTATAAAATGTCAAATCTGGTCTGCAGATACACTGAACATTGAGAGAAAAGAACTCCTTTCTACAACGGATAATTTCAGAGTTATCACATGTTGGTCTTTGAATAGGTATGTGGGTGCAGTCAATGCAACCAATAACGCCCGGCATTCCACTGATAGTAAAAAATGCCTCCTTAGTCCTTTGGAGGCCTTGGCCTTCGAGAAACTTCACACACCGTTCCCTGAGCCCAGCAACAGCACGTGACACTTTGTGCAAAGCATCGGCTCACAGTTGGTTGTGAGACACTGTGGCAGTCCCCAATGACATTCTGGTGGCTGCCAGCAGCCATGCAGCCCAGTGCAAGTAGCACTTGAAGATGAGGAGGCACAGGTGAACCTGGAAAACATATCTAACACTATTTACACAATGTACAATTTGTGACTGTATATGTTATTTATATGAACAGCATAAAAAGTCAGACAGCAAATAATGAAAAGTTCACTGAAAAGTTACGTTAGGAAACATTAACTGGTCATTTAACACATTTTGACTCATGATGTTACTCAACAGACATTTGCCAATGACCTTCCACTATCGTATTAAGCAGTTCCATTGTCTAGTGTCAGGTCAGAGTAAATTAAAAAAAAAAAGAAAAAAGAAAAGGCACCACCAAAAATTTCATGCGATTCTTTGACTAGCCTGTGGGCTTATAAATGTACCACATGTGGACCCACCTAGGCATAACGTAAAAACCATTCTCCTAAGTTCACTATTAGCAACCTTGATTGTTGTTTCGTTCTGTTATTATGAGAAGTAACCTTCTAAGAATGACATTCGCACTTATCACACAAGTTTGAAGATGCATACGTATGGTGTACAACATGGAAGTACCTGAGTAGAAATACTCAGCCCAAGGTAACAGTAACTCCATGTGCAACCCAAAGTGATGCCATGATAGCATGACCAGTACAGTATTAACTACTGAAAGTCATTCAATCAAATAAAAATTGTTTTACAAGACAAATATGAGTGTTTGTTACCTCAGAACTACACTATGAGGTGCCATACAATGTGCTATGAATTCTTACCACTCCTGTCACGTGCTGCTGGGAGCTGATTCTCAGTTTCATGAATCAAGTCACGGACCGCGTGTTTTGGCAGACGAAACCTCTCAACGAATTCCTCTGCAGACATTGCCTGGAAAGGATCCATCCTGTCCACAACAATTCTTCGGAGACGTCGCCTCCTTGGACCCGCATGAAGGAGTGCCTCCCACCGCCGGACATTATCCTAAGGAGTCTCCAATTAAGGGAGTTGAAATTCAGCAATTTCAGGAAGATCAGCCATGTTTTCTCTGCAACCGAAAACTTTCTGATTACTATGATTATCAACAAAAATATATTATACAGGTGTTTTATGAAGTATTTTCACAAGATCAGCTTTTACTGGAGAATGACAGACAGTGAGTGGGAATGAAATCAGCAGCGTCATGCTAGAAGAAACTGTCCTAACCCAAGAGTATAACTAAACCTAACCTAACCTGCCAGCTTTACCGTACCCCACAAATTAGCCAAACCTAAAGTAACGTCTGGTTTGGAAACAGGAAACGAAATCCACCTCTGAGTACACTGAATATGTTTCTTTTATTCTGCTGAAACCAAGTAAGTGTTGGTACAGATGAAAGAACGTAATGACAATTTCAAGGGGGAAATTTTCCAATGGGAAAAGGTCATTTACCATCCTGAAAGTAATAAGTACAAAAAACAAAGTGGACGAATATTGTGCTGCTTGTGGTGAATATTTACCTAAAGGGTCTATCATCAACAGTGAAAACAGTTTGTATAATAGCAACAGAAGCTAGCTTTATGATTAACAACGTAAACATAACCAAGCTGGTCACATTCATAACAATATTTGACGATAAAGAAGTGGCAGGTTATTCAGAGGGGTTATGCTTTACTATGTACAATGTCCCAGAAAGTGCATCTGCCACTTTTCCTAAAAATCAGCAGGTGAACAATTTGCCTAAAATAAATTCCTAGAAACCTCTTCAGTAACCAGTTTTGCTTTTCCTGTGGGCTACACTGAATGAATGGTGTTCCTACAATCATAGCCGAACAAAAGTACACATACCCAATGATACAGTAGATTTGGACGTTCACTGGATGTTGTACAGGCGGCTTGTAGTGGTCCCAGAGAAGTTACTGCGTGCAGTAGCAGATCGTTGTGGTCCCCGAGTAGTTTCGTTTTTTTTTTCCCTTTTTTTTTTTTTTTCCATAATAGTCATGGCGGCGCAACTGCCAGGGTCATATGCCGCTGTATAACAAAGAAGTAAAAAGCAAAAACAAAAAACAGAGGATAAGTCACACAATCAAAAAGGAGAAATTCTAAATATCCTTAAGAAGTCCTGCCTCCTTCACAAAGGAGAGGGTTGCCCCTCCCAAGACACAGGCATCCTCCCCAAGCACGGAGGAAAGACGATACACACCACCATCCGTTTGGTGGTCAGAAAGGAACCGACGCCGCAAATCCTCAAGACTAGGACACTCCACCAACAGGTGCCGAACAGTCAAGGGAACCAGACAGTCATCACAGAATGGAGGAGGAGCCCTCTCCATTAAAAAACCATGAGAGAAACGGGTGTGGCCAATGCGGAGGTGGCACAAAACAGTCTCCCATTGATGAGGGAAGCCCTGGTAACTGAATAAGCCCACCTTCTGGCAAATCGAGCGCAACTTATTGGCACCCACAGCATCCCAATGCTCCTGCCAACAGCACCAAACTCTGAAGGCAATAAAGGAGCGCATATCTGCAGCAGGCAGACGATACAGAGGGAACTGTGCAAGAGGGGGACGAGCCGCTGCCGCCTTGGCCAGCTGATCAGCTCGTTCATTCCCTGCCACTCCTACATGAGCTGGAACCCAACAGAAATCCACACGACGTCCATGACGCCCTAAAAGAAAAAGCCACTCCAAAATGGATAAAACCAAAGGATGAGAGGGATTAAAAGACTCCATTGCAGAAAGAGCATTTCGTGAGTCACTAAAAACAGTAAAAGCAGTGTGGGGGAGAGTGAAGAGAATATGAAGGGCAAATAAAATGAGAAGAGGCATGCTCTAAAAACAGAGAAAATAAAACCTGAGAAGGAAGGGATGTCATGAATGACTGTGTCATAAAAGACTGTGTAGGTTCCTTTGTGGTTGAGTTATATATATATATTTTAGATTTGTGGACGAGCGGTTTTTATATCTTGGAGTAGCTTCCCATTTGTCATGTAGTGACAGGAGAGGTAAAGAATAGTATGGGACTATTTTTATTTGTCTTGGAAATATTAACAAGTCTCTCACACAGAGCGGAATATAGAGTCCAGTCCCGCTAGCTATATCTCTGTCTCTCTCTCTGTCTCTCTCTCTTAAATTGCCAAGCCCTTCTCCCTGTGACCTGTCTCTTCTAAGGCCTGTCTCCTTCTGCCTTTCTTTCCTAAATTCTGGTGAAACAGGATACGTATCACGTGTGTTCCTCGTGGATGGAAAGTTTAAGAAGCCTGTGTGTGAGTATGTGTGTATATGGTTACTAGGTCTTTGTTCACGAGAGGACTGCTGACAGCTAACTGCATCATCTCCTTACTGGCCGTTGTCGTCAGCTTTCCTCAGTGTAACTTGCAAACTCATTTCCTTTTCCCAGGCTCGCAGAGGGCTGTCTATCTATCTATTTATCTATCTATTATGATTTGTAATTATAATATGTAGTCCTGACATCTGCTCGGCCGCGCGAAAATGGCGTACCATCGACAGTTAATAGTCCTAATATATTAATACATACTATATATACATTATAATGAACTTATAAGCTAAATAAGTGAAATACATAATATTGTAAAAGTAACATAATTGTATGAATATTGTATACATATAATATAGTAAATTGTGATTATTGAGTAATATTACATTTTAAACAAGTTGTATACATATTTGAATAAATGCAATGGTTGTTGTATAACACTTTGTAAGACGTGCATGTACAACAGACGTACGCATATAATTGTGCAATGGTAATACTGCTAGGTTATACATTACATAGAGTTATCACTTTAGTAATGTCTAATATTTCAGCTAACTTGTATGATGATACTGGTAATACAGAATTGTGCTATAATTGCATGACTTATATTGTGTTAATGCATAATTGTGTTGGCCTTATGTAAGTGTCTTGGCCTTATAATTGTAGTTAAAGTTACATAAAAGTTACATCTTGTTAATGCAATTGTTAATTGGCAAAGTGTAACATAATGCAATCGTTTGTCGTTACATAATTGTTACATATCGTTTGTAGTTACATTATTGTAGTTAAAGTTACAAAAGTTACATCTTGTTAATGCAACTGTCACAGAAATGGTACATATTGTTTGTAGTATTGTTTGTAGTTACATAATTGTAGTTAAAGTTACATAAAAGTTACATCTTGTTAAAGCAACTGTCACATAAATTGGTACATATTGTTTGTAGTTACATAATTGTAGCAAGTGTAACATAATGTAATCGTTTGTCGTTACATAATTATAATATGGAGTTACATAATTGTAATAATTGCAGTCCTAACATATGTTGCGGTCGATGATAGTGATGATGTGTCATGCCACTTGCTTGTGGAGACAACAATTTGCTTTTTTGTTTGTAGTTTATGTGGTATTTTGGCATATGTAGTAACACTTACACTTATTTTCATTTGTTTGTTATGTGATCTTACTCTATTTCTCTTTTTTCTGTTTTACTTTTCTTTCTTTCTTTTTTTTTTTGTATGTATTGATTTTCTATAGTTTGTTTTTCTTCGCTTGTGTACGCTTTTTCTATGTTGTTCATGGTTGCATAATTACTGGCTAATTTCCTTGGGATACTTTTTAAAAGTTTAGTTTATATTGCACAGGTATTACTGAAAATGATATTATATAGTCCCATATTTTGTTATTTTATATAAAAAATATATACACTATATACAGTATTAACTATACACACTGACTTGTTGTTCACCTGTACCTATCGTGAGTAATATGTGTGTCAGCACTGTGTGGAAATCATTGTCTTCACGATTGTGTTGAAGATGTTCACTCTTGCTAACGTCATTTGTGTTGGCCATTTTTTTTTTCTCTAGTTTACCTTGTAACTTAATTTATATGTTTCCACTAGGTAGCTTTAATTAATAATTATTTAATACAGTTCTTTTAATCGCTCACTGAGTAACTGTGATGGTATATTTTCTTTATCACTTTGTAGATATAATAATGTATAGTTGTATGTATGAAACACGTATTTTATGTAGGTATAAATGGTAACACTCGTTGGTAGTAAATAAATGTTATAATAAATGAATGAATATATACTGTGTAGAATATTTATTGTTGGTGATTATTTAGTGTTTGAGTTATGCAGATAACTGAAGTAAGTATGTGTATTTAAGTTGTAACTATACAGCACGTTTTATATGTTTGTGCAGAAGCTTACTGTCTATCACTGAGTATTGTATAAATGAAGTAACTCACTAATTTTTACGGTGGTGGAAATGGTGTGAGTGGTGTTGCACGTGGTGATAGCGTTGTTCTTCACGGGTTGATTGGCGTGTTGTCGTCTCAGCACATGGTGACGTCGGCTTCCCACACTGGTAGCTGTGGTGAGTGAATGAGTAGCGATGAGTAACTTGAGTGAAGACGGGTGAGTAAGATGAGTTGTGAATATGGACTTGGTGTTTTGCTGCGTGTCTTGACCTCTGCGTCAGCGAATGGCGGGAGAGAGTGGTGGGGGCTTGTGTGCTTGTTGGTCTCTCCTCTTCTTTACTTGCTTTGTTTTATATTCTTCTTGTTGCTGCTTGAAGTTACGTGAAGATTATAGAGTTGTTTTGTAGGCTGTATTTTGTAGGGATTCACTGTAGAACTGAAGCTAATCTTGTAGAGTCTCTCCTGCTTTTGTAGAAATTTGCTTTTAATTCGGAGACGATGTCCGTAGATTCGCTGGTTCGTCGTAGAAGTTGCAAGATCGTATCAATGTTTTGTTAAACTACTTACAAGGCGTCCTGTGACCTCTTTCACCTCTGCATCAGCATGATGATCGGGGAGGCGGAGGGGGCTGGGTGGAGAGAATACTGTCAGGAGCTGGTTGTGAGAGGTGTTCTTTTTTATTTCAATCTTGATATTTTGTAGGAATTCAATGTTGATTCGTAGACGAGGTTCGTATACGTTCGCTGCTACCAAATGTCATAAAATGAAAATGTCATTAAAAAAATATTTAAAAAAAAAAAAAATCGAAAACCGCGTTCATCAGCCCATCTAGAGACACGGTTGAGAGCCATCTACATCCTCCTTTCTGCCATTGACATCCGTGAGGCAGTGACAGAGATGGATAAATCGTCAACATAGAGAGAGCCACGAACACCACCAGGGAGCACAGAAATAATGCTGTTAATTGCCACTGCAAAAAGGGTAACACTTAGTATGCTCCCTTGTGGCACACCATCCTCAAGGGGACATGCAGTAGACAGCTCACTCCCGACTCGGACCCGAATAAAACGATTAGATAAAAACTCTCGGATAAAAGTGGGGAGTCGCCCACGGAGACCAAACTCATAAAGAGATTGCAATATACCATGACGCCAGGAAGTGTCATACGCCTTCTCCAAAACAAAGAACACTGTGATATGATACTGGTTAGTTGCAAAAGCCTGGCAGCTGGAAGATTCTAAAGAAAGGAGAGCATCTGTGGTCGACCGCATCTTCCGAAACCCACACTGGACTGGAGACAAGTAACCACCCTTCTCTAAGTACCACACGAGCCGACTATTCACCATCTTTTCGAGGACCTTACAAAGGCAAGATGTCAGCGAGATAGGGCGATAATTAGTGGCCTGCAAGTGATCCTTACCCGGCTTAGGGATGGGGAGAACCACAGCAACACCCCATGAGGTTGGAAACACACCAGTGCACCAAATTCTGTTATACAGTGACAACAGAAAATGAAGGGCTGCATCAGGCAAGTGGTGTAAGAAGGCATATGGGACATCATCCAAGCCTGGAGACAAGTCGCGACACTGCGACAATGCCGTCTGAAGTTCAGAAGCAGAAAAAGCAACATTATACGACTCCTCAGCAGTAGATGGAAAACTAATGCCCAAAGATTCCAGATGCCGACGGCGGCGTGCCGACGGTGATGAGGTGTCCTTCCTAGAGACATTAGCAAAAGGAGCTGCAAATATCTCGGCAACAGACGAAGAATAAGCCACCACCACACCTGCGTGAGATAAAACAGGAGGAGAGGGAACGGGAAATTTCCCTGAAATCTTCCTCACCCGTTTCCACACTTTCATGAGAGGAGTCTGTGAAGAAATTGAAGAAACAAATGATGCCCAAGACTTCCTCCTAGCCTCCTTCATAACCCGCCGTGCACGAGCTCGGGCCCTCCTATATGCCGCTAAGTAACCAGGGTCACCTCGGTGACGACGAAGTCGGGAGAAAGCAGCACGTTTAGCCCGAACAGCAGAAGCACACTCATCAGTCCACCAGGGAACTGGACGGCAAGGAAAGTGACCAGCTGTTCTCGGAATACTCTGCAGTGCCGCCGAGTGTAGTAAGTCACTGAAATACTCAACAGCAGCATCAGTGCTGACAAAATCCTCCAACATCAGTTCGGGGAACACAGCTCCTCAAAAACCAGCCAGACCGCCCTATCCAAGCGCCAGCGGGGAAGACGATGCCGAGGCTCACTCTGTGTCGATCTTAATAAAATAGGGAAGTGGTCACTGCCATGTAAGTCCGGTAACACAGCCCATGTAAAATTAAGGGCTACCCCTGCAGAGCAAAGAGACAAATCAATTGGAGTAAAAATACCTGTTTGACTATGGAAGTAAGTAACTTCACTAGAATTTAAAATGTACAGATCCACATCCTCCACAATGGAGGCTAACATAGTACCTCTAGCATCAGCTGTGAAGCCACCCCACAGGGGATGATGACTGTTCATGTCGGCCAGCAAGAAATAGGGTGAGGGAAGTGCACGAATAAGATTTTCAAGATCAACCCTCTCAATAGTGGCACTAGGAGGGAGGTGCAAAGAGCACACAGGATAATGACAGGGAAGGAAAATCAGGAGAGCAACAGCCTGCAGTTGAGTGTTAAGACTCACAGCAGTGAAAGGTATGTCACTGCGTACTAGAATAGCCACACCCCCACCATGACCCTGTCCAGGAAGAGGATCTGAATAAAAAACTTGGTTACCAGGTGGACTGGGAGGCACAGCATCACCAACCATTGTCTCTTGTAGGCAAACACACACAGGTGAATACTCAGCCAGAAGCCAGCGGAGTTCCTCCCAGTTGGCTCGTAAACCACGGCAGTTCCATTGAATAATATTAGCCATTAAAACTATTGAAATAAAAAGGGGCAGGGGAGATGGACAAACAGAAAACCATAAAAAAATACTAAAAATATTAAAATGGAGGAACTATATACACAAAAGAAAGGGTCACTTAGTGGAAACCACTGAGCGACCCTGGGAGACAATCTTCTTGGGAATGCGGATACGCCCACTAAGGGGCTTGTCACGGGCAGCAGCATGGCTAGAACGAGGGCCTGGGGCCTGCGAAGTGTTGGAAGACTTCACAGACACCCATCGCTGCCCAGCAGGAGAGGAAGTGCTACTCCGAACCCTGCCCGGGGCCCCCAGTGAACCAAGAGGTCGAGCAGGAGGAATTGGGGTCCTGGCCTCCAAATGTGGAGGGGGCAGGACAGGATCCTCCGAGGTAACCGGAGGAGGAACATCCGATACCCCGGAGGAAGAGGTGCCAGACTGACCTGACACCCCAGAAGCCCCCGAAGACCCAGAAGCAGGGTCCGAGGGCTGTTGCACAGATGGACTAACTACAGAGGATGTGGACTCCACGACCGACACCTTGCTTGGAGGATCTTCAAGACTCAAAGACTCTGAGGAACCACGATGATGTTTAGCAAATGAAGAATGTGCACCATGACTACCAGGGGATACCATAGATGTAGAGATCGAGTCTTGAACTGTAGCGGCAACCATCTCAAGTGCGGGAGATTGTTGCACTGACATGGAATCAGCAGATGAAGGCATAGGAGCTGACACAACAGGAGGAACTCGGGTCTGCTGCTGGACAGGACGATGAGGACGGCTATGACCGGACAAAACTGACGCATAAGACATTCCGTTACGGAAAACAGATGACATGGCTCTACTCCTGGCCTCAGGAAAGCTTATTTTATCACGATTACGGATGAGGAGGATCTCCTTCTCCAAGCAAAACCGGGCACAGTCTTTAGATGAAGCAGGATGTGCCTCGCCACAGTGCAAAGAACAAACAGGTCCAGGACAGTCCTGTCCTGCATGAGTGGATGCTCCACAACTGACACACACCACTGGGAGGCCCTGTTGCAAACGACGACAGACTCGCTCAACATGCCCGTACATCTGACAGTGGTAGCAGCTTCATGGATTTGGTACAAAGGGTTTGACCCTAAGGGACAACCAAGCCACCTTGATGGATGAAGGGAGAACAGTACAGTTGAATGTCAGCAACAAGGATGGAGTTGGGGTAAGAACACCATCAACCTTCTTCTGAAACCTCTCCACTTTAACAACCCTGTGGACCTGGAGTTCTTCAAGCAGCTTCTCTTCACTGTAACGCAATAAGTCTTTGGAGAAAACAACACCTCGACTATGATTAAAAAAGGCATGAGGAACACAAGTGAACAGTGCATCCGGGTCCTTACACTGGGCAGCCAGCCGGGAACCCTCTTCAGGGGATGTAACCTCCACTAGGAGGCTACCATCCCCTTGAGGTGAAATCTTCGGCTCTCTCCCACAGATTGACACAATGCGCCAATGAACAGTAAAAATGTCCAGATTCCCGATAGGTTGACCATCCAAAGTACGAATGGTGTAGTACCTTGGAGAATCAACCCTCTCATAGACACCTGGCAGGACCTCACGGGCATGTCCACAAGATGTTGTTGTCTGTTGCCGGCTCTTCTTCTTTGTAGTGGCCACTGACCGCAAACCACAGGAAACAGGCAGGTATGGTTCCAAGGTGGCAATGTGGGCCTCACCAGCCAGAGGCACATGAGGCGCACAGGAGGGAGACTGTGAAGGATGGTCAGGGACGGAACCAGGGTCGTCAGCCGCAAGAATGGTGTAGGAAGCCATATATAATAATAACCACCTTCATTCCCCCACCCCTCCACCCACCATGGAGCCCAACAAGGGGAGGCCATATGCCAGGGAAAACACCACTGGCGACCCCAGAGGTAGTGGGAAAGTATACGCAGGTAACCACCAAGGGACCCTGACAAGAGTGACTCCAGGACGATAGGAGCCACCTAATCCCCCAGTGCCCACTTGACCCTAAAGCCACTAGGTGACTAGCCTGGACGGCTAGCCAGTGACCAGCCGATTGACCTGGTCAGGCCCAACCAGGCCACCCGTCTATCCAGAATAAGGGACCAAAGAGGTGTATTGCTAGCTGCAGGGCACACCATGTAGCATCGCTCAACCTCCAGGACTCCCATCTCCCAGCATTACGGGACGCCACACACGGCAAACACGTGGGGAGGCAACAGTCCCGCCCTAGATGGCAAATGGGCATGGACTAACATCACCAGTAGGCCTCCTCTACAAGTGATGTAGGGAGTGCTTGGTCCACGAGGCCGACAAATGCCGAACCCTACAAAGGTAGGCATGCCTCCCAAGTAGGTGGCACTGCCAACCACGCTTCAAGCCCCACCACCACGTCAAGGTGACCCCCTACAGTGGGGTAGTTTCGAAGTGTGCAGTAGGTATTATAAAGGGATGAAATGTGTGAACTAACCATGCCGCACCACAAGTATGTCGTCTGCTGTTTAAACTGGCTAAAGATATCTGCCGACACGGTTAAGACTTTTAAAGAGATACAAACAGCACTTTAAAAATCATTATATCGTTGTAAAACGTTGTAATAAAATTATACAGTAGCTTCTTGCAACGTCTTATATAGAGGTAACATAATAAACAACAAAATAACGCACAAAAATTACGAAGGAATTTTTGGAGAGACGGGTCAAATAAATCCTTCAAGTTCCAATAATTTCTGCTGCCTGGAGGAAAAATCTTTCCCTTCGAGCGACTCGGGAAGGGAAGGAATTTTTTAAGAATACCAGTTCAGCTAAAGATTTCCATCCCATGCCTCTACAAGGGAAGGAAATGTTTAAGAATACGGCCGTAAGGTTTAACCTTAAGCTTCCACTACGCAGCAGTGATAACCTCCGGAAAGTAAGGCGGTCAAATGATAAGATAAGAGTGGGCGTCAGGGTTAACACCCCATCAACTTTCTTCATATTTCTCTGTACTACTACAACATCCTGAGGAGCCAGCCTCTCTAAGAGGGAAGAATCAGAATATGAGATCAAGTCACGAGAATACACAACCCCTCGGGACTGATTAGGACCAAGTGACGAGAGGCAGATACAGGATAACAGGCGACCTTAGTTAGAGACTGGATGTGTGAACTCTCCTCTTCATTCCTGGCTTCTAACAATAGAGAACCATCGCCCTGCAAAGAGACCTTGGGTGTAAATCCACATGCTGTAACTAGACCACTGTGAATCTGAAAACAGTTCAGGTTCCGGAAGGAAGTACAATCATCCGTTTTGAGGACTATATATTTTGTATAAGAGTGTTTCACAAAGACATCAGATAAAAACTCGATACAAGGAACATCTGTATTCGCAGTTTTGGCAAATGATTCGGGGGGTACAGTGTCATCACCAAGAGAGTGATCAGGTGATGCCAACTCGTGCGGCTGGTCGCCTACCACACGAGTGGTTAAAGAAGTTTCTGATGTATCCATATATACACTAGTGAGATAATATGGCACAAGGAGCCAAGGGAAACCGCCTACCAGGGAGTGGGGGACCGAGCGTGGTCTGATGGGAGTGGGGTACCTCGTCCCCAGAGGGTGACCCAAAAAGGACACCCCATAATGTGAAAGTTCCCTCTCACCAGTTCAAAGACCCCGTTCCTCAACACCCCCCAACCAACCAACTCAGGACAGCACCAAGGCAATCCCTCTGGAAGGCGGCACCGATGACCCGTACGGGTAACCTACGTTTCGGACAGTGCTTAGTCAGACCACTCACCCACAACCCTAACAGCATGGGAGACCCTGCCAGATGTCATTACATCTGCGGGCAGGCTTGTGGGTTCACAGGGACACGCAAGCCCCCACCACCACGACAAGGTGGCTGCCCACGGGGGGGATCTCTCCATCGAGCAGTTTTACAAACACCTTAGTCCACGGAAAAGGAACTTATTCCGACGTCTGTACATCCAATATACCCAGCCTTACAACTAGGACATGTAAATTTGTAAACATCTGAACATAGAGGAGTAGGCCCTCTATCTTTGTAATTGAAAAAATTCTTTCTTAAAGTCACTGGTAAGTATAATCCTTAAATTTACAGAAAGAAAACTGTTTCTTAATTCTTTAAGTACCAGACTGTGAAACTGATAACTAATTATTCCTAAAAGATGATTTTTTTTCACCCTCAGAAATGTTTTCTGATTTCTGGAAATAATTGGGTGTGTTCCCAATCACTTTTGAGCACATTTGTGGAAGTTGCATATTTAACGATTTCGGCCAAGAATAAAATTATGCAGCCATCACTCCAGCAAAATAATTTTGACCTACCCCAAAGTGTGCTATCTCCCATAACTAGTTCACAATTGGCGCTACATTTTATTCTTGAAGTCACCGCTAAGATGAATTGAAAAAAATAAAAAGCAAGAAAAAAGGCAATAGGTTCATCGGAAACTAAAAATCCAGTTAATCTGAACACAGCTGGCACAACAGCTCAGGTCAACGCTCAAGAAACCTGATTTTTTAGACCCATCGTGACAATAAAACTACGTATATTAGGATCCAAGTAATGTTTATATATCTCTGTACAGGTATGTATTTACATTCTCTTAAAAATAATATCTGGTAATGAATACGTACACAATTTTCTTTTACACTATTTACTGTCATTCGGAGTAATCTCATCGTGATAAATATGGATAATGATTTAACACGAGCGGTCATACTGTGAAAAAATTTCATTTTCTCAAATTTGATCAGGAGGCTCATGATGCCACTTTGAACCCAGAGTTACCACGATAAGAACAATATCCGTTTTATCTCTAGGCTTCCAACTTGTTAACACGAATCAAACGAAATTCTTTGGGCTTAAACCCCATAAATGCCAGCCTTCCTTACCTGTGAATCGGTATCATCCTGTGTGTTACCACAATCAGCCTTTTACTGATTTCCTTTCTTTTTCCGAGGCGGAATGTTTTCAACCTTAGAATATTCTCTGAAATTTAAATGCAACTAGTAGTATTTCCCAGCTAGTTTAGAGGATATTTGTGGAAGTTACATATATTGTGCTTTCGCCCTCAATTATCCTTTTTTTTTTTTTTTCAGGATGACAAGTATAATATATTTGCAAGACTCCTAAATTGAATGATTTTATCGTAACAAAACAACTTGTACCCTTTTATTATTCTGAAGTTACCACTATAAAGGAAATAAGTCAACTGACCCTCTTCCTAACGTAAAAGTCCAAACGATCTCCAGACGACAGTAATAGTTCTTTCAGTGTTCCCGTAACCTAGATTTTTTTTTGTAGCTGCCATGCACTATATGTCTACCGAGATTTGGAATAATGTTATAAATTGTAATTAATTACATATCTCGGTATGGCCATAGTTCATACTTTCTTCTACTAAACTCTATGTGAGTCAAAAGTTCATCATTATTTCATGCTCAGACGTTATCACAGTTTTTGAGCGACTTTGCCTAGGAAAATAATATGGCTTATGGTGTCACAGGAATCTTCATCAAGTGGAATTGTTTCTTATTTTTCTTTTCTTTTCTTTCTTTTTTTTTTTTACATTCATCCAGGAGGTTCGATGTAATTTTAAAGTGTTGTTGCTTCGGATACAAAAGAATACTTATTCAACATTTCTAGCTTGTTTCGGTGACATCCACATGATTACACTGAATTGTTCTTAAAGAACACAGACGCTAACAAATCAAACGCTAGCTTTCTTTGCATGTCAATGGATTTTATGGTAAAAGTTTCCAAAATATGATTTTTTCTTCTCCAGAAGTGTCTTGTGAGTTTTGGAAATAATTGGGTGTGTTTCCCAATCAACATTGAGTATATTTGAGGAAGCTCCATAATTTGCTATTTCCATTGATAATTTTATACAGCCATCATCTTACTATACGAGTTTCGACTTACCCCCGGTGCAGATCCTATCAGCCATAACCAGTTCACAATTGGCACTACTTTTCATACTTGAAGTCATTTTTAAGTTAAATAAAAAAAAAACTATACTCATCTGAATTTAAAAATCCAGTTAATCACAACAGTTCAGCTAAAGGAGAATGCAACCTAATTTTCTTAGACCCATCATGAGCAATAAAACTATGCATATGGGGATCCAAGTAATGTTTTTATATTGTATCTTTCAGTACTGATATCTGTATACTTTTTCCTAATAATACATAAATGATAATCAATACCTTAACAGTTTTCGTTAAACGATTTATTGTTTTCAGAAATATTTTACCTTGGTAAATATGGAAAATGATACCACACAAACAGTCATCCAGGGAAAATATTCCGCTTTTTAAAATTCTGATCAATAGGCTAAAGACGCCACTTAAAAGCCCCAGTTATAGACATTAATAATATCAGTTTTATCTCTAAATTACCAAGTTTTTTACACGTCTCTAATCAAACGAAACTCTTTGATCTTAAACCTCCATATGATAGCTTTCCATACCTGTGAATCGATTTCATCCTACGTGTTACCTCATTTAGCCTTGTTGCTGATTGTTTTCCCTGGCGGAATTTTTTCCTCAGCAATTTTTTCTGAATTAAAGATGCAATTTGGAAATTTTCGCAGCCAATATAGAGCACATTTGTGGAAATTTCGTATATATAGTGTTTTCGCCCTCAATTATGCTGTAGTTAGGATGACAAATATAATACTTCGTCATTACTAATACAGCAGATACTTTTACGGTAACAAAACAACCTGTACCATTTTTTTTTTCCTGAAGTTACCAATACAAACGAAAAAACACAAAAACGAAAGGAGGATGACCAGGAGTCTGAAAGGTAGGTGAGAAGATCGCCAGTGGAGCGTCCCTGACGGAACCCATACTGACGATCGGAAAGAAGGTTGTGTTAGGAAAGGTGCCTTAAAATTTTTCTTTTGAGAATTGACCCGAAAACTTTTGAAATACAGGACGTTAAAGCAATTGGACGATAGTTGGAGGGTTGGGAGTGGTCACCCTTCTTTGGGACTGGCTGAATGAGAGCAAACTTCCAGCACGAAGGAAAGGTACAAGTTGACAGACAAAGGCGAAAGAGTTTCCCTAGGCAGGGTGTAAGCACAGATGCACAGTTCTTGAAAACAAGAGGAGGGACCCCATCAGGCCCATATGCCTTGTATGTGTGTGTGTGTGTGTGTGTGTGTGTGTGTGTGTGTGTGTGTGTGTTTCACCCTCATAAATATCTTCTGAGTTCTGGAAATCATTGGGTGTATTTCCCAATCACTTTTGGGTACATTTCTGGAAGTTGGATATTTAGCGATTTTGCCCAAAAATAAGTTTATGCAGCCATCACTCCAGTAAAATAGTTTTGACCTACCCCCAAAGTGCATGCAATCACCCGAAACGAGTTCACAATTGGCACTATTTTTTATCCTTGAAGTCACGGTTAAAATAACTTATAAGAAGGTGCAATAAGTTCATCGGAAAATAAAAATCCAGCTATTTTCAAAACGAATGGCACAACAGCTGAGGTCGACGCTCAAGCAACCTGATTTTTTTAGATCGATCATGAACAATAAAACTACGTATATAAGGATACAAATAATGTTTATAAATTGTTTATCTCTGTACGGCTATATATTTACATTCTCATAACAATAATATCTGATAATCAAAATGTATACAATTTTCTTTTACACGATGTATTGCCTTTCCGAGTAATTTCACCGTGGGAAATATGGATAATGATGTAACACGAGCGGTCATACTGTGAAGATAATCCATTTTCTGAAATTTGATTAGGAGGCTCATGATGACACTTTGAAGCCCAGGTTACCCAGATAAAAATAATATCCGCTTTATTTCTAGACTTCCAAATTGTTCACACTTCCATTGATAATTTTAGACAGGCATCATCATGCTATACGAGTTTCGACATACCCCCAGTGCGGATCCTATCAGCCATAACCAGTTCACAATTGGCACTACTTTTCATTCTTGAAGTCATTTTTAAGTTAAATAAAAAAAAAACTATACTCATCTGAATTTAAAAATCCAGTTAATCACAACAGTTCAGCTAAAGGAGAATGCAACCTAATTTTCTTAGACCCATCATGAGCAATAAAACTATGCATATGGGGATCCAAGTAATGTTTTTATATTGTATCTTTCAGTACTGATATCTGTATACTTTTTCCTAATAATACATAAATGATAATCAATACCTTAACAGTTTTCGTTAAACGATTTATTGTTTTCAGAAATATTTTACCTTGGTAAATATGGAAAATGATACCACACAAACAGTCATCCAGGGAAAATATTCCGCTTTTTAAAATTCTGATCAATAGGCTAAAGACGCCACTTAAAAGCCCCAGTTATAGACATTAATAATATCAGTTTTATCTCTAAATTACCAAGTTTTTTACACGTCTCTAATCAAACGAAACTCTTTGATCTTAAACCTCCATATGATAGCTTTCCATACCTGTGAATCGATTTCATCCTACGTGTTACCTCATTTAGCCTTGTTGCTGATTGTTTTCCCTGGCGGAATTTTTTCCTCAGCAATTTTTTCTGAATTAAAGATGCAATTTGGAAATTTTCGCAGCCAATATAGAGCACATTTGTGGAAATTTCGTATATATAGTGTTTTCGCCCTCAATTATGCTGTAGTTAGGATGACAAATATAATACTTCGTCATTACTAATACAGCAGATACTTTTACGGTAACAAAACAACCTGTACCATTTTTTTTTTCCTGAAGTTACCAATACAAACGAAAAAACACAAAAATGACCCTCTTCCTTAGGTAAAAATTTAAACATTCTCCAGACGACATCCGTACCGTTCATTCATTGTTCCTTCAGCCTGCATTTTCTTTTTTTGCAGCTGTCATGTACTATACGTTGACGGAGATGAGGAATAAAGTTCTATCTATCTATCTATTGCCAGACGCCTCAATCCCGTTTAGGGTGGCCACAAACAAATCGCCTCCAAGTCGCCCTGTCCCCTGCCATTTCACTCCCCTGCTCCCAACTCACACACCCCTCTCTCATATACCTCTCCACTCCATCCCTCCACCTCATCCTCGGCCTCCCCCTCCCTCTTCCCCCCTCCACCTCACTCACATACACTCTCTTCGTCAGTCTTTCACCCTCCATCCTCTCCACATGGCCAAACCACCTCAGTGTGTTCCTCATAACGCTTCCTATCACATCCACATCTACACTACAACGCTCCTTTATATCCTCATTCGTCAGCCTGTCTTTCCATGTGACTTCACAGGCTCCTCTTAAATATCTCATTTCCACTGCTTTCACTCTTGACTTGTGTCCTTCCAACAACGTCCAAGCTTCAATTCCGTACGTTAGAGTTGGTATCACAATACTGTCATGTAGTAACTTTTTCACTTCCATGCTCACTTCCCTGTTTCTTATCACTGCTTTCAAAGAACCAGCAACCTTTCTTCCCTGCTGTACCCTTTCAAGCACTTCACCCTCCAAACCTCCATCCTTACTCATCACACTACCCAAGTACTTAAACGTTCTCACATTTTCCAATTCCTCACCATACAACCTCGCTGTACATTCACTGACTTCACCTCTCTCAAAGACCATCACTTTACTCTTCCCTACATTCACCTTTAGATTCCGTTTCTTACACACTCTCCCAAACTCATCCACCAAGCCCTGCAGCTCCCCTTCGTCTTCACTCAACAACACAGTATCATCTGCAAACAACAGTACAGGGAGTTTCCCAATACTATCCTCTCTCACCAGGGCCACTCCAACATCCACTACCCTACCTTGTACCTCTTTTATTACCCCATCCATGTACAGATTGAACAACCATGGAGACATGACACATCCCTGTTCCAACCCAACTTTCAAGGAGAAAAATTCACTTTGTTCACCATCCACAAGCACTGCAGCCTTAGCACCATCGTACATACTCTTCACAGGATTCAACAACTTCCCATCTACTCCATAAATTCTCATCACTTTCCACAATCCTTGTCTATCCACCCTGTCATATGCTTTCTGCAAATCCATGAAAGCCGCATACAACTTCTTTCCCTTCTCTAGAAACTTTTCCACTAAAGATCTAGGAATGAATATCTGATCTACACAGCCTCTTCCCTTCCTAAAGCCTCCCTCTTCTTCTCCAACTAATTTCTCTGTTCTTTCTCTAACTCTGTCAATAAGTATCCTACCATACACTTTTCCTATTATACTAAGAAGACAAATGCCCCTATGATTACCACATACTTCTTTTTCCCCTTTTCCTTTGTACAAGGGAATAATTATACCTGACTTCCAATCCTCCGGGACTCTACCTTCCTCCCAGGCCACTCTGCACATCTTCCACATCCATTCTACTACTATCTCTCCCCCATGCTTCAGCATTTCACCACACACTCCATCAATTCCTGGGGCTTTCCCCGATTTAACTTTCTTCATTGCTTCCACAACCTCTATCCTACTGATTTCTTCCTGTCTTCTCACCTCCCTCCTTCTCCCAGCCATTCCCCAGCCACTTATACTCGCATTACTTCCATCCTCTATGTTCAACAATTCCTTTAAGTGTTCTCTCCATCTGCTCACTTTTTCTCCCTTCTCCACCAGTAATCTACCATTTTTATCTTTCACTCCCCTGCTAACTTCACTTCCACCCTGTCTTACTCTTTTCACCTCTTTCCAGAACATTTTCTTACAATCCCTCCACTTTACACTCAAATTCCTTCCAAATTCCTCATCCACTCTCTTCTTACTCTCTCTTACTAATCTTTTCACCTCTCTCTTTCTTACTACATATAACTCTCTCTTTCTTTCTGCATATAACTCTCTCTTCCGCCTCTCAACTTCTTCCACGCCCCTATTTCTCATCCATTCATTGTATGCTTTCTTCTTTTGTGCCACAGCCTGTCTCACCTCTTCAGTCCACCACGCTGTTCCTTGCACCCCCCTCCGTCTTCTCTTCCTTCCACACACCACATCACATGCTGCACATATTTCTTCTGTAAATGTCCTACACACACCTTCCACGTCTCCCATCTGCTCCAATTCATATTTGCCCAATCGTCCCTCCACTTCTCTCTTATACTCTGCCTTTTTCTCATCCTCTTGTAACCTTTCCATTCTCCTTGCAACTACTCCTTCCTCTCGTCTTTCCCTTCTTCTATTCCTCCATCTTACTTGAATTCTAATTCTGGCCACCACCAAGTAGTGGTCAGAAAGTCCACTCCCCCAACCTCTATAAACTCTTGCATCCATTACACATCTTCGCATCCTTTCATCCACACACACATAATCAATCATTGACTTCCTTTCATTCAGTTCACCACCCACCCTTCTCATCACTCGCCATGTATACCTGTGGATCATTTTATGCCTGAAGAGGGTATTGGCTATCACCAACCCCCTCCCAGCACAAATGTCCACTAAAGCACTCCCATTCTCATAAATAATAAAGTTATTATTAGTAATTAATAATAAAGTTATTAATAGTATTTAATAATAAAGTTATTAATAGTAATTAATTATATATCTCGGTACATACATAGAGTTTATACTTTCTCGTATGAACTTTTATGTGAGAGTCAAAAGTTCATCAGTATTCTTTCTCGTGATTTATCAAAGGTTTAAGACACTTTACCCAAGAAAATGAGGCTTATGGTGCAACAAGAATCTTCATGATGTTTAAATATTTCTTTTTTAACTCAGTCACGAGGCTCGATGTAATTTTATAATGCTTCTTTTCCAAAAAAAAAAAAATATATTTCTCATTCAAAATTTCTCGTTTTTTTCGGTGACCCCCACATAAATTGAAACATTAATCTTAAACATCTCGCTGTCCAGCTCTCTTTACGTGTCAATCGATTTATTATTGTATGTGTCCTTAAAGTTTTTTTTTTTTTTTAAATGCGAGGAAGAAGGAACCAAAGGCCATGAGCCCGCAGTAACAGTTCTCTCCAAGAGAATAACAAAATACAATAGAGAGCCAAATTCAAGATCCGATCATTTTGAGATGCCTGGACACACTGCGTTTGAAAGATTGAAGATCATAGGCAGCAGGAAATACAGACAGAGGGAGACAGTTCCAGAGCTGACCTCTTGCATAAATGAAAGACTGGGAGTAACGGTTAACTCTTGTATTAGAGAGTTGGACAGAAATGGGATGAGAGTTTGCTGCCAGACGGGTGCTACGCGCCAGTCGTAGAGGTGGAGGAATGCAAGCAGACAGTTCAGAGAAGCAGTGACCATTAAAGTAGCGATAGAAAAGAGATAAAGATGCAACAGTGCGGCGAAGAGACAGAGGTTGAAGGGAGTCAGTAAGAGGAGGAGCGTTAATGAGATGAAAAGCCTTTGACTTCACCCTATTGAGAAGAGCTGTATGTGGGGAGCCTCCCCACACATGAGAGTTGTACTCCACACAAGGGCGGATAAAACCCCTGTATAGAGTCAACAATTGTGCAGGGATAAATAAAGAGCGGAGTCGGCTTAGCACACCCAATCTCTTGGAAGCTGATTTCATAAGAGATGTAATATGATCTTTCCAGGATAAGTGACGAGTAAATGAAACCCCAAGCATGTTCAAGGATGATGCAGGATTAAGCTGAATATTATTAAACATTAGTGGGTATACCTGTGGAAGATTTTGTCGAGTTGATAGATGTAAGAACCGAGTCTTAGATGCATTAAAAACAACCATATTATTTTTACCCCAGTCGGAGATACGAGCCAAGTCAGACATTAGGTGTGCCATAGCCTCATCCCTTGTTTGTTGAAGTAACTGTTGAGATGGGCGTTGCGGGAACCGAATGGAAAGGTGAAGGGTGGAGTCATCAGCGTATCAGTGGATAGGGTTAGATGTACAGCTTAGAAGATCATTGATGAATAAAAGGAAAAGAGTTGGTGAAAGGACAGAGCCCTGAGGAACACCACTGTTGATAGATCTAGGAGAAGAACGATGGCCGTCTACAACAGCGGTTATAGAACGACCAGAAAGGAAGCTAGCAAAGAAGGCACGGAAGGATAGAAACCGTAGGAGGGCAGTTTGGAAATTAAAGATTTATGCCAGACTCGATCGAAAGCCTTTGAGATGTCAAGTGCAATGGCAAAGCTTTCGCCAAAGTCCCGAAAGGAGGATGACCAGAAGTCTGAAAGGTAGGTGAGAAGATCGCCAGTGGAGCGTCCCTGACGGAACCCATACTGACGATCGGAAAGAAGGTTGTGTTAGGAAAGGTGCCTTAAAATTTTTCTTTTGAGAATTGACCCGAAAACTTTTGAAATACAGGACGTTAAAGCAATTGGACGATAGTTGGAGGGTTGGGAGTGGTCACCCTTCTTTGGGACTGGCTGAATGAGAGCAAACTTCCAGCACGAAGGAAAGGTACAAGTTGACAGACAAAGGCGAAAGAGTTTCCCTAGGCAGGGTGTAAGCACAGATGCACAGTTCTTGAAAACAAGAGGAGGGACCCCATCAGGCCCATATGCCTTGTATGTGTGTGTGTGTGTGTGTGTGTGTGTGTGTGTGTGTGTGTGTGTTTCACCCTCATAAATATCTTCTGAGTTCTGGAAATCATTGGGTGTATTTCCCAATCACTTTTGGGTACATTTCTGGAAGTTGGATATTTAGCGATTTTGCCCAAAAATAAGTTTATGCAGCCATCACTCCAGTAAAATAGTTTTGACCTACCCCCAAAGTGCATGCAATCACCCGAAACGAGTTCACAATTGGCACTATTTTTTATCCTTGAAGTCACGGTTAAAATAACTTATAAGAAGGTGCAATAAGTTCATCGGAAAATAAAAATCCAGCTATTTTCAAAACGAATGGCACAACAGCTGAGGTCGACGCTCAAGCAACCTGATTTTTTTAGATCGATCATGAACAATAAAACTACGTATATAAGGATACAAATAATGTTTATAAATTGTTTATCTCTGTACGGCTATATATTTACATTCTCATAACAATAATATCTGATAATCAAAATGTATACAATTTTCTTTTACACGATGTATTGCCTTTCCGAGTAATTTCACCGTGGGAAATATGGATAATGATGTAACACGAGCGGTCATACTGTGAAGATAATCCATTTTCTGAAATTTGATTAGGAGGCTCATGATGACACTTTGAAGCCCAGGTTACCCAGATAAAAATAATATCCGCTTTATTTCTAGACTTCCAAATTGTTCACACTTCTCGAATCAAACAAAATTCTTTGGGCTTAAACCCCTTAAATGCCAGCCCTCCTTACCTGTGAATCTATATCATCCTATGTGTAACCACATTTAGCCTTTTACTTATTTCCTCTTTTTCTCCGAGAAGGAATTTTTTCACACTTACAAATTTTTTTTTTTTTTTAATTAAAGGCAAGTGGGAGTTTTTCCAAGCTAATTTAGAGGATATTTGTGGAAGTTGCATACATTGTGCCTTCGCCCTCAATTATGCGGTTTCTTAGGATGACTGAAGTATAATAAATTTGCAATACTTCTAAATCGGATGATTTTACCGTAACGAAACAACTTGTACCATTTTTTTTAACCTGATGTTACCATTGAAAAGGAAAAAAATTCACAAATGTCCCTCTTCCTAACATAAAAATCCAAACAATCTCCAGACGACATTAATACAGTTGTATCAGTGTTCCTTTAACCTAGACTTTTTTTGTAGCTGCCATGCTCTACTGTATATGTCCACCGATATTTGGAATGATGTTATAAACGGTAATTAAGTATATATCTCGGTATTGCCATATTTTATACTTTATTGTACTAATCTCAATGTGAGAGTCAAAAGTTCATCACTATTCATGATCAGATGTTATCACAGTTTTTGAGCGACTTTACCTTAGATAATATGGCGTATAGTGTAACAAAAACCATCATCATGTGAAAATGTTCCTTTTTTTTTTTCTTCATTCAGGAGGTTCATCGTAATTTTAAAATGCTTTCGCTTCACAGACAAAAGACTACTCATACTAGATTACTCGCTTGTTTCGGTGAGATTCACATGAATTATAATTAATTGTTCTTAGAGATCTCAGATGCCAACTCTTTTTACGTGTCAATCGATTTCTTGATCAATGTCTCCTAAATGTGATTTTCTTCTTCCTCAGAATGTCTTGTGAGTTTTGGAAATAATTTCGTGTGTTTCTCAATCAATTTTGAGTACTATAGCGCGTACTAATTTCTGCTCAGGGGTTACCCTTCCTTCCCCCCTCTACCCTGGACAGACGGAAGGGGGGAAACGCGAACAAGTCTACCCCGCCTTCTGCCCCCAACTCCCCCACCCTCCACCTTCAGCTGCCAGTTACTGATTAGACGCAAATTTTCTCATGTCCTGTAAACATGACTAAACTGTCGCCGCACACGCTTTCAACGGCCAAGATTTGGACTATATTTTTAGAATAAATTATTACCGTATTGAACTGCATTCTCAAATTGAAAATATTCACCATCATTGTAATCCAGTGTCGTCCGCTGCACAATTCTGGGTTCAGTGCTTACCTTTTCACTTCCCCCAGCTCTCTCTCTCTCTCTCTCTCTCTCTCTCTCTCTCTCTCTCTCTGAATTACTTTTCCCACTCACTTTCTTTTTAAATTTATATAACTTTCTCTTTGCTTCTCTCCCCCTCTCCCCCTTCTCTCTCGTTCTTTGTCTTAAGTCTTCCCCGCCTCTCACCCCTTCCCTTCCCCCACCTTAGGCCTGATCAGCAGTCACTTATACCGTCACCGCTCCTTCGTATATCGTGTGCAGGCAACATTTATCACACACACTTAGGTCAGATGTATGGAAAGCTATTTTTTTTTTATATACATATAATTGTATTTCTCATTATGTGCCAAGTTCAAATAGAGAACACCAGACCAATATTCGTAATTTTTATTAGAGTGGCCGTTCCACTTCACATAGCTGGGTAGCTGGGCTTATAAACTGCACACACACACACACACACACACACACATACAAACACACACACACACACACACACACACACACACACACACACATACAAACACACACACACACACACACACACACACACACACACACACACACACACACACACACACACACGCGCGCGCGACTTAAATTTTGCACTGACAGCGCGGCGACTACAAATATAGTCATTCTAACAACTGGATCTGCTGGCTCCAAACCTTCCCTCTCCCAGTCAAGCTCCTCATTCAATAACCTGTTATTGAATGAGGAGTTTGACTGGAACATGGATGGTTTGGAGCCAGCAGATCCAGTTGTTAGAATGACTATATTTGTATTTTGCTGGCTCCAAACCTTCCCTGTCCCAGTCAAGCTCCTCATTCAATAACCTGTTATTGAATGAGGAGTTTGACTGGGACATGGATGGTTTGGAGCCAGCAGATCCAGTTGTTAGAATGACTATATTTGTACTCGCCACGTTGTCAGTGCAAAATTTAAGTCGTGTGAGTGTGTAATTCACCGGGTCGGTCAGGATCACTTGATGGTCGTGATCGTCAGCTTTTTACCCTCCCGGAAGGGAGCTGAGAGCTCATATAGTCCGATCGAAGAGCAAGGCTGTGATCTTCACACACGCACACACCCGTCCCCTTGCTCAAGGGGGACAGTAACCACCCACTTCGTCAGTGAAACTTTTCGCAACCTGAGCGAGGCGCGAACTCCCGTCCACCAGTTGGCAAGGGAAAACGTTACCACTCCACCAGCGAGCGGTGTGTGTGTGTGTGTGTGTGTGTGTGTGTGTGTGTGTGTGTGTGTGTGTGTAGTTTATAAGCCCAGCTACCCAGCTATGTGATGTGGAACGGTCACTCTAATAAAAATTACGAATATTGGTCTGGTGTTCTGTATTTGAACATCGCACATAATGAGAAATACAATTATATATAGAAAAAAAAATTAGCTTTCCATACATCTGATCTAAGTGTGTGTGATAAATGTTGCCTGCACACGATATACGAAGGAGCGGTTACGGTATAACTGACTGCTGATCAGGCCTAAGGTGGGGGGAGGGGAGGGGTGAAAGGCGGGGAAGACTTAAGACAAAGAACGAGAGAGAAGGGGGAGAGGGGGAGAGAAGCAAAGAGAAAGTTATATAAATTTAAAAAGAAAGTGAGTGGGAAAAGTAAATTCAGAGAGAGAGAGAGAGAGAGAGCTGGGGGAAGTGAAAAGGTAAGCACTGGAACCCAGAATTGTGCAGCGGACGACACTGGATTACAATGATGGTGAATATTTTCAATTTGAGAATGCAGTTCAATACGGTAATAATTTATTCTTAAAATATAGTCCAAATCTTGGTCGTTGAAAGCGTGTGCGACGACAGTTTAGTCATATTTACAGGACATGAGAAAATTTGCGTCTAATCAGTAACTGGCAGCTGGAGGTGGAGGGTGAGGGAGTTGGGGGTAGAAGGCGGGGTAGACTTGTTCGCGATTCCCCACTTCCCTCTGTCCAGGGTAGAGGGGGGAAGGATGGGGTAACCCCTGAACAGAAATTAGTACGCGTGACTGTACATATGAGGAAGCTCCATATTTAGCGATTTAGCTTGAAAATAAGTATATACAGTACAGCCATCACCACAGTAGAAGAGCTTTGATCTATCTCAAAAGAGGATCCTATCAGCCCTAACAAGTTCACAATTGGCACTACATTTTATTCATCTAGTCAAATTTAAGGTAAAAAAAAAAAAAAGCCAAAACACTCATCGGAAATTAAAAATCAGTTTT
The DNA here is from genome assembly GCF_032717465.1 of Coenobita brevimanus. Taxonomy (NCBI): domain Eukaryota; kingdom Metazoa; phylum Arthropoda; class Malacostraca; order Decapoda; family Coenobitidae; genus Coenobita; species Coenobita brevimanus. The sequence goes on along the minus strand of NC_136973.1, from coordinate 10,387,137 downwards.
TATCAGCAACCCTGAAACAACAGTTCAGGTAGAGCATAGTGCAACCTAATTTTTTAAGATCCCTCATAAACAATTAGACTATGTGTATGAGGACCCAAGTAATGTTTTTAAATTGTATCATTCAGTTATTCTATGTATTTAGTTTTTCCAGATAATACATAACTAACAATCAATACCTAAACAGTTTACTGACAATCAATCTCTAAACAATTTTCTTTTAAACGACTCATTACTTTTCTTAATGATTTTACCTTGGTGTATATGGAAAATGGTATAACACAAACCGTTATCCTGGGAAAGTATTGCACTTTTTAAAAATCTGACCAGTAAGCTAAAGATGCCCCTTGAAAGCCTTAGTTATAGAGATAGAGATAATATCCGTCTTATCTCTAAATTATCAAATTTTTTACGCGTCTCTAATGAAAAGAAACTCTTTTATCTTAATCCTCTCAAATGATAGCGTTGGATACCAGTGAATCGATTTAATCCTATGTGTTACCTCATTTGGCCTTGTAACTGATTTTTTTTTTTTTTTCGGGGCTGAATTTTTCCTCAGAAAAGTTTTCTGAATTTAAAGATGCAATTATCAGAGCACATTTATGGAAGTTATGTTCATATAGTGTTTTTGCCCTCAATTATGCGGCTTTTTGGATAACAATTATAAAGTTAGCATTACTAATGTAGCGGATACTTTTATCGTAAAACAACGTGTACCATTTTTTTCTGAAGTTACCAGTACAAATTAAAATAGACAAACGACCCTCTTCCTTACGTAAAAATCCATGCATTCTCCAGACGACATTAGTACAGTTCATTCATTGTTCCTTCATTGTGCATTTTGCTTTTGTAGCTGTAATGCACTACACGTCGACGGGGATGAGGAATAGTTATAAATGGTAATTAATTACATATCTCATTAAATCAAGAATGTTTATACTTTCTTGTATTAATTTTTATGCGAGTCAAATGTTCATCTATTTCTTTCTCTCGAGTTATCAGAGCGTTAAGACACTTTGCTTAAGGAAATTTGGCTTATTGTGTAACAAGAACCTTAATAATGTGCAAACATTTCTTTTTTAATTCAATCCGGAGGCTCGATTTAATTTTAAAGATCCTCTTTTGCAGAAAAACGAAAACCTTTCTCATTCAAAATTTTTCCCTTTTTTTCGGTGACCCGCAAATCATTTGAAACATTTTTGTTAAACTCCTGTGACCAGCTCTCTTTACTTGTCAATCGATTCTTATTGAATGTTTCCTAAAAGTGATTTTTTTCACCGTCAGAAATGTCTTCCGAGTTCTGGAAATAATTGAGTGTGATTCCCAATCACTTTTTAGCACATTTGTGGAAGTTGCATATTTAGCGATTTCTCCCAAAAATAAGTTTATACAGCCATCACTCCAGTAAAATAGTTTTGTCCTACTAGTTCACAATTGGCATTACTATTTATCCTTCAAGTCACGGCTAAGATAAAAAAAAAAAAGGGGGGGAGGAGGGGGCAACAGGCTCATCCGAAACTAAATATGTAGTTAATCTCAATACGGCTGGCATAACAGCTGAGGTCGACGCTCAAGCAACATGATATTTTAGACCCATCATGAATAATAAAACTAAGTATATTAAGATACAAGTCTATCTATCTATATCTATATACCTAGGCTGCTTCCCCCAAGGAAAGGGAGGTAGCCGAGACAGGACGACTCACTCTCCATTTACTCATCCATTCAAACACATTCATTCGCATCTTAGCCCCAAAGGGGAGAACGGACAGATCCTCACCGCATCACACCGCACAAGGGTCAACTGCGCAATGCAAGCAGTGACATCCACAGCAGGGCCCGACAGCAGAACTGGTTTACCCCTGCCACATCATAACAGACCCATCCCCTTACCCGCACCTGACCTGACTAGCTGATCAGACCAAATGCGGGAGAATATCCCCTCAGGGCTGCGTCATCACTTATTCATTCACAATTTCTCTCCATTTATTTCTGTCACGCACAGCCACTCTTCCTTGCTCAACAGACATCCCTCTCGCATCCAGCGCTCTCTTCACACTGTCCATCCATCCTATTCGTGGTCTTCCTCTCAGTCTTACACCTCTCACATCAGATCTAGTTATCTTTTTCACCAATCGCTCATTATCCATTCTCTCCATATGCCCAAACCATTGCAACACCCTCTGCTCAACTCTACCAGCCATCTCCCGAACAACTCCAGTTCTCCTTCGCACTTCATCATTTCGCACTCGATCCATACGCGTCACTCCACACATACTCCTCAGACATCTCATCTCCATTACATTCAAACTTTTCCTCTCTGCTACACCCATATTCCATGTTTCAGCCCCATATAACGCAGTCGGTACCACAACACCCTCATACAGCCTTCTCTTTACATCCATTCTAAGCGAACGACATTTAAACACTTTTTTCGTTCCTCCTGTGCACCTTTCCTACTTCATTAATTCTAAACTTCACTTCTGCATCTATTCTTCCATCCACAGCAACATGTGACCCTAGATATTTAAAACAATCTACCTCCTCAAGCAACTCACCATTCAAAACTATATTCATCCCCCTACCATCTATCAACCTCGTACACTTCATCACTTTACTCTTATTCTCATTTACTTTCAATTTCCTCCTTTCACACACCCTTCCAAACTCCTCTACCAACTGTCTCAATTTCTCCTCTGAATCAGTCACCAATGCAGTATCATCTGCAAACAGCAGTTGCTTCAGATTCCACTCTCCTCCATCAACATTTACCAGACTCAGACCACCTAAAACTCTTGCATTCACCTCCCTTACAACACCATCCATGTAAATATTAAACAACCAAGGCGACATCACATCCCTGTCGCAGCCCCACTCTCACGGGAAACCAACCACTCACAGCATTTCCCACTCTTACACACGCTCTACTATTTACATAAAAACTTTTCACCCCTTTTAGTAACCTACCATCAAGTCCATACAATCTTAAAACAGTCCACAAAGCCTCCCTATCAATTCTATCATACGCTTTCTCTAAATCCATAAATGCCCAAAACACATCCTTGCCTTTCGCTAAATACTTTTCACACACTTGTCTCACAGCAAACACCTGATCAACGCATCCTCCCTCTCCTAAAGCCACACTGCTCATCACTAATCACTCCCTCTGTACCCTCTCTAACTCTCATAATTAACACTCTACCATACACTTTACCTACAACACTCAACAGACTTATACCCCTAAAGCTAGTACATTCATACTTATCACCCTTGCCTTTATACAACGGGACCACACAAGCACTTGCCCAGTCAATTGGCACCATACCTTTCTCAAAGCACACATTCAATAATCTTACTAACCAGTCAACAATAGTCACTCCACCACCCTTCAGGCATTCCACAGCACACCCATCCATACCTGCAGCTTTCCCTGTTTTCATCTCCTTTACTGCCTTCTCCACTTCCTCCTTCGTGATCAAAGAATCATTCAACTCTCCCAACACATTTATTCCTTGCACCCTTCTATCTGCCACAATCTCAGCCACGTTTTCCTCCTCTACATTTAACAATCTTTCAAAATACTCTGCCCATCTCTTCCTTACTGCATCCATCTCAATTAACATCCCTCCATCCTCTGCTTTTACTCGTTCTTCCTTCCCAGACTCTCCCTTTCGCACCCTTTTCACCTCCTTCCAAAACATTTTCTTATTCTGTTGAAAATTCTCTGTCAGCCGCCTACCCCACCTCTCATCTGCTGCCACTTTAGCATCACGCACAGCCCTTCTCGCTCTATTCCTCTTTTCCTTATACCTTTCATATGACATCTCATCCTTCCTCTGCAGCCACACTTCATATGCACGTCTCTTCTCAGCCACAGCCATACTTACTTCCTCGCACCACCATTCACTTCCTTTTCTTACACCACCACCCACACGTCTCACACCACACACCTCTTCTGCATGCTCCACCACAGCACTCTTAAACAACTGCCATTCCTCCTCCACACTGCCATTTTCCCGATCTTTCACTGCGTTCCACTCATCTTTCAATTTCTCCTGATACTCTATCTTTTTCTCTCTTTTATCCAACTCACTCACTTTCAAAACCTCCCTGCCACACCTAACCCTCCTAGCTCTCACCCATCTCTTACCTACTCTTAACTTTCCCTCCACCAGGTAGTGGTCAGACATACCTCCACCCTCCCCTCTCAGAACTCTCACATCCAACAATCTTCCTATTACATTCCTAGACACAACCACATAGTCCATCAAGGCTCTATCAACAACCCTTCCACCCTCCTGTCTCACCCATGTATACTTATAAATATCTTTCTTCTCAAACAGCGTATTCCCAATCACCATCTCTCGCTCAACACACATCGCTATCATTCGTTCCCCATTTTCATTTCGTCCAGGCACACCATGCATACCAACTACGCCTTCAACTGCTACATTTCCCACTCTAGCATTCAGATCTCCCATCATTACCACATTCACATTCGCTCCAAAACTCTGCAGACACTCATCAACATCATTCCAGAAAGACTCCCTCTCTTGTTCATCCCTTTCACTACCAGGCCCATATGCACTCACAAACACCCACAACTCACGTTCAAATTTCGCTTTCACCCACATCAGTCTCGATGACACCTCCTTCCATTCAATCACACACTGCTGCACTTCCGGACTCACTAACAAGGCCACACCTTCTCTTGCCCTTCCTCTATCAACACCTGACAATCTTCCATTCACACTTCCAAACATATATTCCCCCTTCCCTTTCATCTTCGTTTCACTCAAAGCTAACACATCCAACTTTCTTCTCACAAACATTCTCCCAATCTCCTCCCTTTTAGCCTCAATCGTACTACATCCACGCACATTCATAGACCCAATCTTCAGGGTACGGGGATAACTCCATCCCCCGTCCCTTTCTCTGGCGGGGGATGGAGTTATCCCCGTACCCTGAAGATACAAGTAATGTTTATAAATTGTTTATCTCTGTACCGCTATGTATTTACCTTTTCCTAACAATAATATCTGATAATCAATACGTACACAATTTTCTTTTACATTATCTATTGCCTTTCAGGGTAATTTCACGGTGGAAAATATCGATAATGATGTAACACGAGCGGTCAGACAGGCAAAATATTCCATTTTCTTAAATTTGATCGGGAGGCTCAAGGTGGTATTTTGAGCCATATAATGATGTAACATGAACGGTCATAGGTTGAAAATATTCCATTTTGTTAAATTTGATCAGGAGGCCCAAGATGTCACTTTGAAGCTCTAGTTACCCAAAAACAAATAATATCCGCTTTATCTCTAGATTTATAACTTTTTTACACATCTCTTATCAAATGAAACTCTGTGTTTAAACCCCTTAAATGCCAGCCTTTCTTACTTGTGAATACATTTCATTATAGTGTGTCAACATTCAGCCTTTTATTGATTTCCTTTTTTCCCCGAATCGGAATTTTTTCACCCTTAGAAATGGTTTGTGAATAATACAGGCAATTGGGAGTGTTTTCAAGCTATTTTGGAGGGTATATGTGGAAGTTGCATATTTTGTCCTTTTGCCCTCCATCGTGCGGTTTTTAGGATAACTGAAGTATAATATATTTGCATTTCTCCTAAATCGTATGTTTTTATGGTAAAAATATATCCCTTTTTTTTTTTTACTGAAGTTACGACTAAAAGGCAAAAAAAGTCACAAATGACCCTCTTCCTAATGTAAATATCAAAATCTCTAGAAGACACTAATATAGTTCTTTCATTGTTCCCTTAAGCAAGATTTTTTTTGTAGCTGTCATGCACTATATGTCTAACGAGATGGGGAATGATGTTATAAATTGCAATTAATTACATATCTCGGTATTGCCATAGTTTATACTTTCTTGTACTATTCTCTATGAAAGTTAAAAGTTCATCAGTATTCCTGCTCAGGGGTTATCACAGTTTTTGAGCGAGTTTACCTAAAAAAAATATGGCTTATGGTGTAACAAGAATCTTATTCATGTGGAAATTGTTTTTTCGTTTCATTCCCTTTTTTTTTTTTTTTTTTTACATTCATTCAGGAGGTTCGATGTAATTTGAAAGTGGTTTTGCTTCGGATACAAAAGAATACTTATTCAACATTTCTCTATTGTTTCGGTGACATCCACATGATTATATTGAATTGTTCTAAAACACCTCAGACGCTAACAAATCAAACGCTAGCTTTCTTAACGTGTCGATGGATTTCATGGTAAAATTTTCCAAAATGTGATTTTTTCTTCCCCAAAAGTGCCTTGTGAGTTTTGGAAATAATTGAGTGTGTTTCCCAATCAATTTTGAGTATATCTGAGGAAGCTCCATATTTAACAATTTCCCTTGAAAATAAATTTATACAGCCATCATCATAGTAAAAGTGTTTCGACATACCCCCAGTGTGGATCCTGTCAGCCATAACCAGTTCACAATTGTCACTACTTTTTATTCTTGAAGTCAAATTTAAGTTTTAAAAAAAGGGGGGGGGGGACCTAGGCTCATCGAAAATTAAAAATTCAGTTACTCTCAACACGCTAGAAACAACAGTTCAGGTACAGGAGAATGCAACCTGATTTTTCTAGACCCATCATGAACAATATAACTATGTATATGAGGATCCAAGTAATGATTTTATATTGTATCTTTCAGTACTGATATCTGTATACTTTTTCCTAATAATACATAAATGATACTCAGTACCTAAACAGTTTTCGTTAAACAATTTATTGCTTTTCAGAAATATTTTACCTTGGTTAATATGGGAAATGATATCACGCAAACATTCATCCAGGGAAAATCTTCTACTTTTAAAAATCTGATCAATAGGCTAGAGACGCCACTTAAAAGCCCCAGTTATAGACATTAATAATATCCGTTTTATGTCTAAATTACCAAGTTTTTTACAAGTCTTTAATCAAACGAAACTCTTTGATCTTAAACCTCTCAAATGATGGAGTTTTATACCTGTGAATCGATTTCATCCTACGTGTTACCTCATTTAGCCTTGTTACTGATTTTCATTCCGTGGCGGAATTTTTTCCTCAGAAATGTGTTCTGTATTAAAGATGCAAATTGAAGTTTTTCCCAGCTAATATAGAGCATATTTGTGAAAGTTTTGTATCTATAGGGTTTTCGCCTTCAATTATGCGTTTTTTTGGATGACAAGTATAATAGTTCCTCATTACTAATATAGCGGATACTTTTACGGTAACAAACCAATCTTTACCATTCCCCCCCCCCCCCTAATGTCACCATTACAAACGAGAAAGACAGAAATGACCCTCTTCCTTATATAAAAATTCAAACGTTCTCCAGACGAAATAAGTACAGTTCAATTATTATTCCTTCAGCCTCCATTTTTTTTTTTTTTTTTTTTTTTTGTTGCCGTCATGCAGTATACGGCGACGGAGATGAGAAATAAAGTTGTTAGTAATTAATTATCTCGGTACTTACATAATGTTTATACTTTCTCGTATTAATTTTCATATGTCAATGTTCATCACTACTGTTTCTCGCGATTTACCAAAGTTTTAAGACGCTTTACATAAGAAAATGTGACATGGTGTACAAGAACATTCATAATGATTAAATATTTCTTCTTTAATTCAGTCAGGAAGCTCGACGTAATTTTAAAGTTCTTCTTTTCAGAAAAAAGAAAACCTTTTTCATTTAAAATTTGTCGTTTTTTCTCTGACCCCTACATGAACTGAAACTTATTTTTCTTAAACATATCACTGACCCGCATCGTTTACTTGACAATGGATTTCTTATTGTATGTGTCAAAAAGTTAGACATTTGCAGGCGATCTTGGACATCGCAACTTCCAAAACAGTAGCAAAATTTATGTAGTAAACACTTTTAACATGATTCGAATTTTCAGCCCACCTTATGCCATCATCAGGTATTACAATTGTCCTATATAGTCACCAAAGACGATGAAAAGAAAAAACAGGACTTTATTGAACCACAAAACTATATAAAAGCAAATAAAATCAACCCTCCTCTCCATACAAAAGCTCAAACAGAAATGCCAAGAACCACTCAGGTAAGACCCAAAGAAAACTACTCAAACCCCCAACTGAAACAACACTCATCTGTTCGAACACTAAACTCAAACCCCACCAAACCTAAGCAAATAAACCAAACCCACCTTATAGATTCGAACAGAGAAACCATTAAGTACTATTAGCTACATCAATTTCAGGCATATACTTTTCTATTAGTAATTTGTCTCCTAGTAAAGCATCAGCTGAATGACTGAATTTAGTTACTATCTGAAAATCATTGTAAGAGAAAGGATGGTCATGGGTTAATGAATGCTTTCTAATAGCTGAAAATGCCATCTGATGTAAATATTGCCCTGTCCTGTAGCTCTTTCCCATATGTTCAGATATTCTTATTTTGAATGAACGACTTGTACAGTCGTCGAAATAAGTTCGTTTTCTTTTCCGTGGACTAAGGCGTTTGTAACAGTGCTTGATGGAGAGATATCCCCTCCTCCTCCCTTACTCATAGTCCCACACTCCCACCCAACCCCCCCACTTTTCTCTTCGGCCTCATAACCCCACCCTGTACCCTCTATACTCTTGCTCACAGCCAGCTAGCGGTTTCTGTACTTCCAAGCACCTCTCTAATTACGTGTAGTCCGAACAACTAATAAAGGAAGAGTACAGCATATATCATAAAAATCAAGTTAGGAAAAGGTTTACTACACTTTATGTGTGTGTGTGTGTGTGTGTGTGTGTGTGTGTGTGTGTGTGTGTGTGTGTGTGAGAGAGAGAGAGAGAGAGAGAGAGAGAGAGAGAGAGAGAGAGAGAGAGAGAGAGAGAGAGAGAGGGAGAGAGAGAGAGAGACAGGCGGGGAGGGAGAGCTAGTGGAAAAATGAGAAATGAGAGGACAGTTAAGGAGAATATAAGAAGGGGAAAGGCAAGGAGAGAACAACGAACTAAGAAAAGAGAGAGTGAGAAGAAGAGACTGAGTGGCGAAATGAGATACAAGCAGTGTGAAATGGAAAGAGAAAAGGGAGATGTGAATAGAAAGGCCAGGAGACAGGGAAGTAGAGACAAAAGGGGAGACAGCTGAGAGTAAATGGGAATGGAGCAAACATAGAAATAGGGATAACAAAAGAAGAAACTGGGAAAGAGAGCTACGGAACGGAATACATAGAACGATAATGAGAAAAAATTATAAAAGGAGGCAAGGTAACAGGGAGGAGGAAGAAAGTGTGTTATTCTGGCAAGGACGCAGAGAAAGAAATAAGCAGGATAAGACGAAAGCGTTGAGGCTGAGTAGAACGAATGTAACATTCCAGTAAAAAGTGAGGGAGAGAAACAGAGAAATTAGAGAAATTTGCAGACAAAGTAGAGATTAAAGGTGGGAGGAAAATGGGTTAATTTGGGGGGAAAGAAAGAGAAGGGGGATGTTAAGAAGGGAAGACAAGGGGAAGGAGAGGAAGGGGGGGGGGAAGGAAAGATAGTAGGAAGAGCGGAATGAAAGAAAAGATTTCGGGTGACAGGGAGAGACAAAGAGAGGAGAGCGAAAAAGAGCATGCAGTTATTACTGAGGGAAGAAAGCAGTGAAGGAAATGGATTTAGTACAAATAAAGACATACGGAGAGAGTAACGGAGGAAAAAAGGTAAGACATGTGGCGGATGAAAAAACTAGACAAAGTTGTGACACAGGGAGGGAGAAAGAGGAGTGAGGTAAGGAGGAAGTGACAGAGGGGGAGAGAGACGAAGGAAAGGATAGAAAGAGGGGGGAAGGTAGGGACTGAGCAGATAGCTATAAAGAAAGGGGAAGGAGGGAAAAGGAAACTGGGGATGAGACAAAGGATCCAGAGAGAGAGAGAGAGAGTGAGAGAAAGGGGGGGGGGGAGCAGTTCACAGACAGGCACAGACAGGTAGGTCGACAAATATTCGTTTTTTTTTTTTTTTAATGCGAGGAAGAAGGAACCAAAGGCCATGAGCCCGCAATAACAGTTCCCTCCAAGAGAAAAACACAAGAGAGAGCCAAATTCAAGATCCATTCATTTCGAGATGCCTGGACACACTGCGTTTGAAAGACTGGAGATCATAGGCAGCAGGAAATACAGAGGGAGACACTTCCAGAGTTGACCCGTTGCATAAATGAAGTACTGGGAGTAACAGTCAACTCTTGCATTAGAGAGTTGGACAGAAAAAGGATGAGAGTTTGCTGCTAGACGGGTGTTACGTGCCCGTCGTAGAGGTGGAGGAATGCATGTAGACAGTTCAGAGGAGCAGTGACCATTAAAGTAGCTATAGAAAAGAGATAAAGACACAACAGTGCGGCGAAGACATAGAGGTTGAAGGGAGTCAGTAAGAGGAGGAGAGCTAATAAGACGAAAAGCCTTTGACTCCACCCTATTGAGAAGAGCTGTATGTGGGGAGCCTCCCCACACATGAGAGTTGTACTCCACACAGGGGCGGATAAAATCCCTGCATAGAGTCAACAATTGTGCAGGGGTAAAGAAAGAACGGAATCGACTTAGCACACCCAATCCCTTGGAAGCAGATTTTACAAGAGATGTAATATGATCTTTCCAAGATAAGTCCCGATTAAATGAAACCCCAAGCATGTTCAAGGATGATGCAGGATTAAGCTGAATATCATTAAACATTAGTGGTTATACCTGTGGAAGATTTTTACGGGTTGATAGGTGTAAGAACTGAGTCTTAGATGCATTAAAAACAAGATTATTTTTACCCCAGTCATCCCTTGTTTGTTAAAGTAACTGCTGGGATGGGCGTTGCGGAACCGAATGGAAAGGTGAAGGGTGGAGTCATCAGTGTATGAGTGGATAGGGTTAGATGTACAAATTACAAGGTCATTAATGAATAAAAGGAAGAGAGTTGGTGATAGGACAGAGCCCTGAGGAACACCACTGTTGACAGATCTAGGAGAAGAACGATGGCCGTCTACAACAGCGGTTATAGAACGACCAGAAAGGAAGCTAGCAAAGAGGCACAGATAGAAGGATAGAAACCGTAAGAGGGCAGTTTGGAAATTAAAGATTTATGCCAGTCTCGATCGAAGGCCTTTGAGATGTCAAGTTCAATGGCAAAGCTTTTGCTACAGTCCCGAAAGGAGGATGACCAGGAGTCTGAAAGATAGGTGAGAAGATCGCCAGTGGAGCATCCCTGACGGAACCCGTACTGACGATCAGAAAGAAGGTTGTGATAGGAAAGATGCCTTAAAATTTTTCTATTGAGAATTGACTCGAAAACTTTTGAAATACAGGACGTTAAAGCAATTGGACGATATTTGGAGGGTTAGGAGTGGTCACCCTTCTTTGGGACTGGTTGAATGAGAGCAAACTTCCAGCACGAAGGAAAGGTACAAGTTGACAGACAAAGGCGAAAGAGTTTGCCTAGGCAGGGCGTAAGCACAGAAGCACAGGTCTTGAGAACAACAGGAGGGACTCCATCAGGCCCATAAGCCTTGTTAGTATTGAGGCCAGTGATTGCAGAAAATACATCAACTGAAGAAATTTTAATGTCAGCCATGAGGAAGTCAGAGGCGGGAAGTGATGGAGGAATAGCACTGGAATCGTCTAAGGTGGAATTGGAGGAGAAAGTCTGTGCGAAGAGATCTGCTTTATCTGTAGAAGAAATAGCTACAGAACCACCGGAGTAGAAAAGAGGAGGGAAGGATGATGAGGTAAAGTTGTTAGAAAGGTTTTTGGCAAGGTGCCATAAGGAGCGGGAAGAATTCGAGTCGGAGAGTTGAGAGCATTTAGTACGGATGAAATTATTTTTAGCAGAGCAAAGAACAGACTTAGCACAATTCCGGGCAGAAACGTATAGAAGATGTGATTCAAGGGTGGGTTGGCTCCAGTACCTTTTGTAGGCCCTTAGCATTAGAACAAGCGTGATTAAACCAAGGCTTTCTTGCGTTAGTCAAAGGATATGAGAAAGGAATGTGTGTGTGTGTGTGTGTGTGTGTGTGTACGCGCGCGCGCGCTTCCGTCCCTGTGTCACTCCTATAACATTGTTCCATTTTTTCACCTGCGTGTTTTCTTCCTCTCTACTTCAGTTTCTTCTCCACTCACTTTCTTATCAGTATTTCTCCTGATTGTTCTTACCATTCCAAGTCTCTCTCTTTCTCTCTCTCTTTCTCTTTCTCTCTCTCTCTTTCTTGCAGCATTCTCTTCTTCCCCTCCTTTCCTTCTCACTCTTCTTTCCACCTCTTTTTCTCCTCCCCATCTTACATCATTTTACTCTCTCTCTCTCTCTCTCTCCCTCTAGGAATAAAGAGATCGTTCTCACAGTCTATATCTCCTCAATACGGCCACTTCCTGAGTTGCTGTGGAAATTTGGTCACTTGAAAAAGACATACGTCGACTTAAAGAGTTTAGGAGACTAAGGCATCAGGTTCGCCTGAGGGCTGTGGGACTTTTTTAGTAGAAACTCGTAGACTACGAGGTCAGCTTATTAAAGTGTTTATTATCTGAATGGGTTTCACAATCATTACATAGAAAGTTGCTTATTCTTAACACGGACTCGGCACAAAACCATGGTTGGAAGCTGTAAATGAAAAAACTTATCAGCAGAATTACGTGAAAACTTTTTTCATGCTCCATATGGAACTGACTCAACGTGGACGTTGTTAACACTACAGTAGAGAAGTTTAAGGGATTCATCGGCAGGATCTTAGACTAGAATAAATGTGAATTGGATCATTCCCAGGCAAACAAGAGGTATCTCCACGGTATGGGCTGCATAGGCATTAAGATCCTAACTTTTCATTGTAACTCCTCTCTCTCTCTCTCCCTCTCTGTAAAAGAGGTGTCTACTACCGCAACATTTAATCAAAGCAGATTTATTCTGTGTGTGTGTGTGTGTGTGTGTGTGTGTGTGTGTGTGTGTGTAAATGAGGTGTCTACTACCGCAACATTTAATAAAAGCAGATTTATTTTTTTCTCTCTCTCTCCCCCCCCCCCAGTGGGCAGACACCTTGTCATGGTGGGGGGGATTGCGTGCCCCTGTGATCCCACAAGCCTGCCCGTGGATGTAACGACATCTGGCAGGGTCTCCCATGAGGGTAGGGTTGTGGGTGAGGGGTCTGACTAAGCGCTGCCCGAAACATAGGTTACCCGTATGAGTCATCGGTTCCGCCCTCCAGAGGGATCGCCTTGGTACTGCCCTGAGTTGGTTGGTTGGGTGTCTGTGCTGGGGGGTGTTGGGGAAGGGGGGTCTTTGCACTAGTGGGAGCAAACTTTCGAATCACGGGGACACCCTCTGGGGACGAGGTACTCCGCTCCCATCAGACTGCGCTCGGTTCCCTCACTCCCTGGTAGGCAGTTTCCCTTGGCTCCTGGTGCCAATTTATTTTCACTAATGTATTTATGGATACACTAAACTCTCGTGTGGTCGGTGACCAGCCGCACGAATCGGCATCAACTGGTCACTCTCTGGCCGACGACCCTGTACCCTCAGGGTCGTCTGCCAAAACTGTGAATCACGATGCCCTTTCAATGGAGCTGTTACCTTGTGTTTTTGTGAATCACTCTTACACAAAATACATAGTCCTCATAATGGAAAATGGTACTTCCTTTCGGAACCTGAATTGTTTTCAGATTCACAGTAGTCTAGTTACAGCATGTGGATTTACCCTCAAGGTCTCTTTGCAGGGCGATGGTTCTCTATTGTCAGAAGCCAGGAATGAAGAGGAGAGTTCACGCATCCAGTCTCTAACTGTGGTCGCCGGTTATCCTGTATCTGCCTCTCTTCACTGGGTCCTAATCAGTCCCGAGGGGTTGTGTATTCTAGTGACTTGATCTCATATTCTGATTCCTCCCTCTTAGAGGGGCTGCCTAATCAGGATGTTGTATTAGGACTCCATATTATAATTACAAATCATAATAGATAGATAGATAAATAGATAGATAGACAGCTCTATGCGAGCCTGGGAATGGGAGATGATCTTGCAAGTTACACTGAGGAAAAGCTGACGACAGATTACGAAGTAGCCAGTATTCCAATGGGAAAGAAGATTATCTACTCAGGAGTTACTCAAGTATAACAACCGCTCGTCCACAAGTCTAATATATATAACTTCTCTACGAGTAACTACAAAGTCTGTTTCATGACATTTGGTAGCAGCGAACGTATACGAACCTCGTCTACGAATCAACATTGAATTCCTACAAAATATCAAGATTGAAAACAAAAAAATACCTCTCACAACTAACAACTTACAACCAGCTCCTGACAGTATTCTCTCCAACCAGCCCCCTCCGTCTCCACGATCATCACGCTGATGTAGAAGTGATCACACGACGTCTTGCCAGTAGTTTAACAAAGTACTGATACAAACAATCTTGAAATTTCTACGACGAACCAACGAACTACAACCATCTACAATCAACTACAAGTAACAACTCTACAAGTCGTCTGTATAATCTTCTACACGCACCTACAAGTAGCGGCAGTCTTCATCCCACAACGAGTAAATCACTAGAGAAAAGGACCGAGAAAACATCGACAAAGAAAACCGGAACAAACAAACGAAGAGTGAGACACGACTCATAACTCATCTAACTCACTCATCTTCACTCAAGTTTCTCATCGCTACTCATTCACTCACCACAGCTACCAGTGTGGGAAGTCGACGTCATCATGCGTGCTTGCTGAAAAGACGCCACGTCAGTCAACTCACCACCTGCACCACCACTCACACCATTCCCACCACGGTAAAAATTAGTGAGTTACATAGTTACTTCATTTATACAATACACAGTGATAGAGAATAACCTTCTGCACAAACATATAAAACGTGCTGTATAGTTACAGCTTAAATACATATACTTACTTCAGTTATCTGCATAACTCAAACACTAAATAATCACCAACAATAAATATTCTACACTGTATATATTCATTCAATTATTATAGCATTTATTTACTACCAACGAGTGTTACCATTTATACCTACATAAAATACGTGTTTCATACGTACAACTATACATTATTACATCTACAAAGTAATAAAGAAAATATACCATCACAGTTACTCAGTGAGCGATTAAAAGAACTATTTTTAACATTTATTAATTAAAGCTACCTAGTGGAAACAGATAAATTAAGTTACAAGGAAAACCAGAAAAAAAAAATGGCCAACACAAATGACGTTAGCAAGAGTGAACATCTTCAACACAATCGTGAAGACAATGATTTCCACACAGTGCTGACACACATATTACCCACGATAGGTACAAGTGAACAACAAGTCAGTGTATATAGTTAATACTGTATATAGTGTATATATATTTTTTTTATATAAAATAACAAAATATGGGACTATATAATATCATTTTCAGTAATACCTGTGCAATATAAACTAAACTTTAAAAAAGTATCCCAAGGAAATTAGCCAGTAATTATGCAACCATGAACAACATAGAAAAAGCGTACACAAGCGAAGAAAAACAAACTATGGAAAATCAATACATACAAAAAAAAAAAGAAAGAAAGAAAGAAAGAAAAAGTAAGAAAGAAAAACGAGAGAAATAGAGTAAATCACATAACAAACAAATGAAAATAAGTGTAAGTGTTACTACATATGTCAAAATACCACATAAACTCCTTCTATAAGTGAAACAAAAAAATTGTTGTCTCCACAAGCAAGTGGCATAGCACATCATCACATAAACTCCTTCTATAAGTAAAACAAAAAGCAGATTGTTGTCTCCACGAACCAGTGGCATGTCACATCATCACTATCATCGACCGCAGCATGACCGGATTCATATGTCAGGACTGCAGTTATTACAATTATGTAACGACAAACGATTGCATTATGTTACACTTGCTACAATTATGTAACTACAAACGATATGTAACAATTATGTAACTCCATATTATAATTATGTAACGACAAACGATTGCATTATGTTACACTATTACAATTATGTAACTACAAACGATATGTAACAATTATGTAACGACAAACGATTGCATTATGTTACACTTGCTACAATTATGTAACTACAAACAATATGTACCATTTATGTAACAGTTGCATTAACAAGATGTAACTTTTATGTAACTTTAACTACAATTATGTAACTACAAACGATAGGTAACAATTATGTAATGACAAACGATTGCATTATGTTACACTTGCTACAATTATGTAACTACAAACAATATGTACCATTTATTAACAGTTGCATTAACAAGATGTAACTTTTATGTAACTAACTACAATTATAAGGCCAAGACACTTATGTAACAGTTGCATTAACAAAATGTAACTACAATTATAAGGCCAACACTACCACTATATTTTGTAACAATTCATAAAATATTACAATTATGTATTACCACAATGCTACTACAATGTTATAAGTCATACAACTATACCACAATTCTGTATTACCAGTATCATCATACAAGTTAGGTGAAATATTAGACATTACTAAAGGGATACCCAATATGTAATGTGTAACCTAGCAGTATTGCCATTGCACAATTATATGCGTACGTCTGTTGTACATGCACGTCTTACAAAGTGTTATACAACAACCATTGCATTTATTCAAATATGTATACAACTTGTTTAAAATGTAATATTACTGAATAATCACTATTCACTATGAATATTATATGTATACAATATTCATACAATTATGTTACTTTTACAATATTATGTATTTCACTTAATTAGTTTATAAGTTCATTATAATGTGTATATAATATGTATTAATATGTTATGACTATTAACTGTCGATGGTACGCCATTTTCGCGTGACCGAGCATATATTAGGACTCCATATTATAATTACAAATCATAATAGATAGATAGGTAAATAGATAGATAGACAGCTCTATGCGAGCCTGGGAATGGGAGATGATCTTGCAAGTTACACTGAGGAAAAGCTGACGACAGATTACGAAGTAGCCAGTAAGGAGATGATGCAGTTAGTTGTCAGCAATTCACCAGGTGACAAAGCCTTGTTGATCATACACACACATACACACATACTCACACACAGGCTTCTAGAACTTTCCAATCACAAGGAACACACGTGATACGTCTCCTGTTTCATCAGAATTTAGGAAAGAGAGCTCAGAAGGAAGCTAGCCATAGAACAGACAGGTCGCAGGGAGAAGGGCTTAGCAACTTGAGAGAGAGACAGAGAGAGCAAGACAGAGAGATAGCTAGCAGGACTCTACTTTATACTTCGCTCTGTGTGAGAGACTTGTTAATATTTCCAAGACAAATAAAAATAGTCCCATACTATTCTTTACCTCTCCTGTCACTACATGACAAATGGGAGAGAAGATTATCTACTCACAAGCTACTCAAGTATAACAACCGCTCGTCCACAAGTCTAATATATATAACTTCTCTACAAGTAACTACAGTCTTTTATGACAGTTGTAGCAGTACAGAGAATTATGAAGAAAGTTGATGGGGTTTTAATCCCCACGCCCACTTGACATTTCACCGTCTTACTTTGCCAGAGGTTATCACTGCTGCGTGGTGGAAGCTAAACGTTAAACCTTATGTTCCCTGACCTAGAAGATGCTATTATTGTCAAAGATTTGGTCATGTCCAATGTTCTTGCAGGCGGAAAGCATCTGGCCTTCCTGAGGCCTGTGGAAATTGTGGTGGAATTTCTCATTGTATAGATTGTTCTCAACCCCCTAAATGTTTGAACTGTGGAGGAGCACATGCAGCCTCCTCAAGGGATTGCGAAGTATACAAGTATGAATATGAGCTTAATTCCGTCTGAACGAAGGAGAAAATTTCCTTTTCCGATGCAAAGGCCAGGGTTAGGGAGCGGTTCATTCACCCTGGGGTTACTTACCTTTGCTGCTGCGTTGTCTCGCCCTAAGGCTACTCGGCAGGTGCCCCTGCCATCACACAATGCCCCATCAAATTCTCGGGGTTCTATTTCCCGGCCTTCTCGGCTGGGGGGTTCCACTGAGGGAGTGCAACCTGGAAGCAGCTGTGCTTCTTCTGGGGAGGTGCCCCCTATCTATGGGGGTGTTCCCTCTGTGGTGGTGTTTCCAGCATCTGGGAGTGCCTCCCCCATTCCAGTTCCTCCAGTTCCTCCTGTGACGAACACCCGTGTCGATGCTACACCTTGCTTTGACACATCCAAAACTCCCGATGTCCTTCCTGTGCAAGGTAAGCATCGTCGTGGCTCCTCAGAGTGCTCAGAGAGCGAAGCGCTGGTACCAAAGATCTCTGCAGTGGAGCCCACTACTCCTCCTCCTCGGGATACTCAGGGGTCAGGGCAAGTGCAGGCTGGGGATGGCGTCTCGCTGATGACCCAACCACCGCCAGATAGTGGTGGTCCTCAGGTAGTTGATGCACCTGCTCCGCTACATAAGGCCTTGCCCTCTCAGGATTACAGTACTTTGGAACGTGCTACTGATTGTGCTCCATCTCGTGGTGGCACTACCTGCTCTACTCCGGCTAGGGCAGTTTGTGGTCCACGTGCCAAACCATCTCTTGCCCCACCAAAGAAGAAAACCATCGTCCAGCCTTCTTCTTCTTCTTCCTCCAGGTTATCTTCAGCTGGGCGGCACACTGTACACCATAATGGTGCCATGCAGTCCCTTTCTAAGGGCAGTTCTAAACAGCAATCTAAATCTGGTTGCTTCCCGGGGGCAAGGTTGTCTCGCCCCTAAACCTGATTCTTACTTCGCTGTGGGTACTATAGCATTCTCAGCCAGTATATTACAATGGAATTTTCGAGGGCTGCGTGGTAATTGAGAGGAGCTGCGGACCCTCCTGGCTTATTCCCCTTTGTGCGTGTGTCTCCAGGAAACTCTTGTAGGGCTTGCCACTCCTCATGCACCACCTGGGCATGATGCTTTTTACTCAGCTCCAACCCAGGATCCTGTTGGAGGTGGTGCTGTTTTGGTGAGGGCTAATGTCCCTCATCAACAGGTTCACCTCCAGTCTGATCTCCAGTGTGTTGCTGTGCGGTTGTATGCCCTCCGCTGGTATACTGTCTGTTGCATTTATTTACCACCCAGTGCAATAGTTAGTAAAGCAGACCTTGAAGACCTTCTCTAAGCCCTTTCTCCTCCTGGGGGACTTTAACGGTTGCCACCCTTTGTGGGGTGACTGTCTAACTAAACCAACGTGGGCATTTATTGGCATCCTTATTGAAGGACGAGGATCTCTCCCTGCTGAATACTGGCGAGTTTAAGCATTTTCATCCTCAGACGAATACATTTACCTCAATTGACCTCTCTGTCTGTTCTCCTGACTGCCTCCTGGATTTCACCTGGGAGGTTCTGAGGGATCTGCATGGGAGTGATCACTTTCCTATCCTCCTTACTGCAGCAATATCTAGTCCTTGTTCCCGTCTCCCGAGGTGGAGGTTAGATATGGCGGACTGGTCCCTTTTTTCTTCCTTGACTTCTATTGGTGTTTCCATAGAAGACTTTCCACATATAGATGAAGCTGTTTCGTTCTTTACGTCTATTATCCATTCTGCTGCCCTCCACGCTGTTCCAAGAACCTCTGGCACATATAACTATCGCCCTGTCCCATGGTGGAATGAGAATTGTAGCACTGCTGTACGTGCCAAAAAGACAGCATTTTCACATTATCGTCGATACAAAACAGAGCATTATCTTGTCGAATTCAGGAGGGCACATGCTAGGGCATGCCGGGTCCTCAAACAAGCCCGATGAGACTCTTGGATGGCTTATGTGTCTTCCGTAAACTCTAAGACACCAGTGTCTCAGGTGTGGAAGAGGGTACAAAAGATTTCAGGAAAATTCCCGCAAGGCAGGTCCTCTGTGCTGCTGTCAAATGGTGAGCATGTTGGTGACCCTGAGGCTGTGGCCGATATTTTTGCTTCTGCCATTGCAGCGGTCAGCCATAGAGATGCTAGCACTCCAGTTTTTGCCAGACACAGGGACATAGAAGAGGCTAGGGTATTGAACTTCTATTCCGGGAGTGGGGAGTCTTACAACCTCACTTTCTCTTCCCATGAACTCCAATCTGCTCTTTCCCTTTGTCAAGACACCTCACCAGGGTCAGATGATATTCCCTATGCAATGCATCGGCACCTGGGTGATGATGCACTGTCTTTTCTCCTCAAGCTTTTTAATAGAATCTGGAGAGACTCTTCTCGTCCTACCTCTTGGCACGAAGCTGTTGTCCTGGCATTCCAGAAGCCAGGGAAGACAGGATCCAGTCCTCTAGAATATCGACCAATTGCCCTTACATCATGCTTGTGTAAACTGTTTGAAAAGATGGTCAATTCATGCTTAATGTATTTCCTCGAAAGGAATGACTGTCTCTCTCGATGTCAGTCTGGTTTTCACAAATATCGTTCGATGACAGATGTACTTGTCCGCCTAGAAGCTGAAGCATGTGATGCTTTTGCCAGGAAGCAATATCTGATGTGCGTCTTCTTTGACTTAGAAAAGGCATATGATACTACATGGCGGTTTGGTATCATCAAGCAGCTTCACTCTTTAGGTTTACGTGGTAGGCTGCCCCTATTTATATTAGACTTTCTGCGTGACCGTTCATTCAGGGTTCGAATTGGTGATACTCTGTCTCCTTCATACCCTCAGGAAGGAGGCATGCCTCAAGGAAATGTCCTTAGCACGACCCTTTTTGCTATAGCGTTAGATGGTATTCTGTCCTCTATTCCAGAGGGGGTGTCTGCCTCACTGTATGTCGATGATTTAGCTATATGGTATGCTGCCTCCCTGATGCCCGTAGCTGAACGTCGCATGCAGCTTACCTTAGACCATGTATCTCATTGGGCCACAATGCATGGTTTCCGTTTCTCCCCAACAAAAACAGTGGCCTTACATTTCTCCCGCTTGAGAGGTGTCCACCCCGACCCCGATCTCAAGTTACATGGCCACAGAGTCCGATGTGTGGATGAAGCAAGGTTTCTCGGTCTTGTTTTTGACAGACGACTTACGTGGGCTCCCCACATCCTTGCATTACGTTTATCCTGCCACCGTGCCCTGTCTCTCCTACGGACTCTATCTCATCTGTCTTGGGGCTCTGATAGAGCCACCCTGCTCTACCTTTACCGTGCCTTGGTATGGAGCAAATTGGACTAAGGGTGTGAAGTATACTCTTCTGCTACTGAGGCATGGCTGCAGCCTCTCAGTTCAATCCATCATGCTGGGATCCATCTGTCAACTGGAACTTTCCGGTCTTCCCCAATTCCTAGTCTATTAGTAGATGTGAATGAACCGCCACTAGATCTCCGTCACCAGTCCTTACTGGTGCAGTGTTGGCACCGCCTTCACCATCTACCTTCCTCATCAAGTTGTATGGCTGTCTCCAAGGTCGTTCTTTTCCCCTTTTATAACACCCACCCTCGCTATCCACAACCGTTTCGGTACAGAGTGAGGGCTGCCATGGAGGAATTAGGTGTTCAGCCTTTTCCTGTTTGTCCTGTGCGTGTTCCCCGAGTGGTTCCCTGGCTCCTCCCAGAAGTACGGCCATGTGACTACCTCCCTGAGAGGAAGGCCTCTCTTTCCACAAAGGTAGCTCTGTCTTATTTTTTAGAACACGCCTCTGCCCACAGTGGCTCGATCCCTGTATATACTGATGGTTCCAAGTCCCGCGTTGGGACAGGCTTTGGTGTAGTTTTCCATGATTTTAGCCGTGGTGGGAGTCTTCCTCCTTCCGCCTCTGTTTTTACTGCTGAACTTACAGCTATTTTAGTTGCAGTTGAGTTGATTTTTAGTTTACCCCCTGCTTCTTTCACCATTTTTAGTGACTCAGCCAGTGCCTTGCAAACTTTGTCTTGTGGCTTCTCATCACACCCTCTAGTCCTGTCAATCTTGGAGTAGCTCTTCTTATTACACAGACGCGGATTTTCTGTACAGATGTGTTGGGTCCCTGCTCATGTGGGGGTCGTAGGCAATGAGCGTGCTGACTCTGTGGCGAGAGCCGCTGCCTCTCGCCCTTCCTCTCCCCATTACCGTGTCCCATCTGAGGATTTATGTACAAGCACTATAGAAGCTGTCCGTCTCTGTTGGCAGAGAAGGTGGGATGCAGTAGGGACGAACAAACTCCGCAGCATTCGTCAGAACCTGGGCAATGGGCGGTATGTGGGATTATCCCGACAGTGGGATACAGCTTTGGCCCGTCTCCGGATTGGCCACACTAGGCTGACTCATGGTTTTTTAATGGAGAAGGCGCCCCCTCCCTATTGTGATGACTGTCTGGTTCCTTTGACTGTGAAGCATCTTCTTTTGGAATGCCCAAGTCTTGAGGACCTTCGTCGGCAGGACCTTTCCGGGTGCCGAGCCGAACACTGACCTTATCTTCTCTCTTCAGTACTTGGGGAAGAGTCTTGTGCTATGGGAGGAGGCACCTTCTCCTTTGTGTTACGTTCCGGCCTTCTCCACAAACTGTAGGACTTTACCATATTTTAGTTTGTGTTTTATACTGTTCTCGTTTAACCTCAATCTTTCCACCACGTTTTACTTTTGGTTGTTTCTTTGATTTTGTCACTTAGTTTTATGCATCATTTTATTTATTTATCTATTCATTTATTTTTTGACTTCCTTTTAATATTTGTGTTCGGCAGCATATGACCTCTGCTGTTACGCCGCCATATCACATTTTCATTTATTCATTCATTCATTATCTCTCTCTCTCTCTCTCTCTCTCTCTCTCACACACACACACACACACACACACACAAAATGTGTAGTAAACCTTTTCCTAACTTGGTTTAAGACATACTATACTCTACCTTTATTAGTTGTTTGGACTACACGTAAATAGAGAGGTGCTTGGAAGTACAGAAACCGCTAGCTGGCTGTGAGCAAGAGAATACCGGGTGGGGTTATGGGGTAGGAGATTGATTGATTGATTGATTGATTGTAGTAGAAATTAGCGGCGCAACTGCTAAGGTCATATGCCGCCGGACACCAAGCTAAAACACATGGCAAATAAATAGTGCATAGTTAATAACTGTCTCTAGAAATAATACACTGAAAATAATAAAAGAATAGTTAAAAGAGAAAACAATTTCTTATAAAAGTGGAAGGAGGCCCGCCTCCTGAAGAAAACCAAAAACATCAGTAAAATCGCTATGGGCTCCACCAAGCATCAAGGAGAGACAGTAGGCACCATCTAGCCCTGTATGCCTATGGAGGAATCTCCGACGCAGGTCCCCCAAACTTGGACACTCGACCAGCAAGTGACGGACAGTAAGGGGAACAAAGCAATCATCACAGTACGGTTGAGTCTCGTCACTCATCAGGAACCAATGTGTAAGCCGAGTGCCCAATGCGAAGCCTAGAAAGAGCTACCTCCAATCGCCGAGGCATGGAAGGGAGAACCCTTGGCACAACCACTCTCTGGAAGACCTCTTTCAGCTTATTATGAGCAACACCATCCCAGCATCTCTGCCAACACACATGCATTCTGTCCCGCAAGTAAGGTGATAGATCAGATCCAGGAAGCGGATATTCTGTTGGGGCTGTTGACTAGCCGCAGTCTTGGCCAATGCATCCACAGTCTCATTGCCCACCACACCAACATGTGCGGGAACCCAGCAAAAATCCACTCTCTTCCCCCGACGACGAATGAGGAACAGCCACTCCAAAATAGCTAAAACTAAAGGATGGGAAGAGTTAAAAGAGTCCAGGGACAAAAGCGTCCCTTGAGAGTCGCTAAAAATAGTAAAATAATTGTCAGGTTGAACAAACACCAACTTCAAGGCTAAAATGATGGCTGACAACACCGCAGTAAAAACTGAGGCAACCAAAGGAAGACTACCTCCACGGCAAAAATTGGGAAATTCCATTCCAAAACCAACACCTGATACGGATTTAGAGCCATCAGTATACACAGGCACAGAACCATCATGACTAGAAGCATGTTCTAAAAATAACCCTAAAAAACACTGAGGAGCAACAAACTCCTTTGAACCTGCAATAGGCCTGCAGAAAGTTACCTTGGGCAATATCCAAGGCACAACCCTCGGGATCCGGACAGGACTGACAAGAACTGCTGACAAACTAAACCCCTCCATTATATCCTGAACCCTATAGCCAAATGGACGAGGCATGCGAGGGTGTCTACTATAACACAAAAGACAAGACTGTTTCGTCACACCCTCACAGACAAGTGAGTCTGGAAGGCGACGAATCTGGAGCCTGCACCGTACCGCAATAGACTGACACAGTAGATCTAAGGGAGGCAAACCAGCTTCCACCAATAAGCTGGGAATTGGAGAGGACCGAAAAGCCCCAGTTGCAAGGCGAAGACCAGTATGATAGACAGCATCTAGAGTTTTTAGTCTGGATTCTGTGGCAGAGGAATATACCTCACAGGCATATGACAGCTTAGAGGTTACAAATACCTGAAACAAATGCAAGAGTGTCCTTCGATCAGCACCCCAAGAGGTATGGGACAGAACCCTCAATAGATCGAGAGCCTTCATACATGATGTTTTAAGATTTGCCAAGTGTGAGACCCATGTCAAACGACAATCAAAAGTCAGGCCCAAGAATTTCGTCTCTGTCACACAACGGAGTCTCCTGCCACAAAGCTGGAGATCAGAGTCCGGGTGTACCCCTCTCATCCTACAGAAGTGCATAGCCACAGTCTTTGAAGTGGAAAACCGAAAACCCTTGGAAGTGGCCCAGGCAGAAATCTTGTCCAAGGCAAGTTGCATACGCCGCTCAATAGCAGACATGCGGGAGCCAGAAAACCATATAGCTAAGTCATCCACATAAAGGGATGAGGATACCCCAGCAGGAACAGTGTCGATGATACCATTAATGGCCACTGCAAACAGGGAAACACTTAAGACACTCCCCCGTGGGACACCCTCCTCCTGGCACAGTGGCGCAGAGAGGGTAGAACCCACACGGACCCGAAATACACGATCAGTTAAGAAGTCTCCAAGCAACACAGGGAGGCGACCACGTAAACCAAAGGCATGAAGTTGTTGGAGGATGCCATGGCGCCAGGCAGTGTCATAAGCCTTCTCAAGGTCAAAAAACACAGCCACAAGATGTTGCTTGAGGCAAAAACTTAACAGATTGACGCCTTGAGCCTGATAAGGTTGTCTGAAGTGCACCGTAATTTACGGAAACCACTCTGCGACGGAGAGAGAAAGCAACCCTTCTCCAGAAACCACATAAGCCTGACATTGACCATCTTTTCGAACAGCTTGCACACACATGATATTAAAGTGATAGGGCGATAGTTGGAGACTTGGGAATGGTCTTTATCAGGCTTGGGAAAGGGGAGGACAATACCCAACTTCCAACTCCTGGGAATAGAGCCCTCACTCCAAACCCTGTTAAAAAGGTCCAATAAAAACTGAAGTGAATCAGTCGGAAGATGACGCAGCATAGCTTATGGAATATCATCAGGCCCAGGAGCAGTGTCACGACACTCTGAAAGGGCAGCACATAGCTCACAGAGGCTGAAATCTAAATTATACGGCTCTCCGCCACGAGAGCGAAAGTCAAGACCCAGCCTCTCCCGATTCCTACGAAAGGTAGCAAATGGCTGAGAAGGATCCTTTGTGGAGACAGCGTAAAACTGATCTGCAAAAGCAGAGGCTACTACATCTGGTGCAGACACAAGTTCTCCATGAAGGCGCAACACTGGAGGAGAGGGGGGCGAGAACCTACCAGTAATCTTGCGCACCTTTTTCCACACCACAGACATTGAAGTTGAAGATGTAATTGTAGAAACATACGACCTCCACGAGTTACGGCGAGCATTCTTCATGACCCATCTATAGTGAGCACGTGCTTTGCGAAACTGTATTTTTATAAAAACAACATTACGATTGGCAAAATACTGACGAGCAGCTGCTTTGTAAGTTCCCTTTGCTATGGAGCAGTCATCATTCCACCATGGCACAGATCTCTGGGAAAAAACACCAGAAGTCCGTGTGATACAATGAACCCCTGCTGAGAAAATGGTCTTAGTAAAATAACATTTGGCATCATCGATAGTTGAAAAATCAGTAACCCTGTTGGCAAATACACATAGTTCCTCAAAGAGAGACCTATCAGCCCTGTTCAGACACCAGCGTGGCAGACGGGCTACAGGAACAGAGCGAGTAGGCTGGACCACTACAGGATAATGGTCACTACCATGTAGATCATCCAAAACCTCCCAAGAAAAATCAAGGGCACAGTTAGAGGAGGAGATGGTAAGGTCAATGACAGAATACGTGCCAGTCTGAACATGAAAATGGGTCGGCCTTCCATCATTTAGGACAACCAAATCTAAATCCCCAACCAAAGAGGCAAGATGACCACCCCGGGGATTTGAAACTGAGTCACCCCACAAAGGATGGCGGCCATTAAGGTCACCAAGGAGTAGGAAAGGGGGTGGAAGTTGGCTGATAAGGGTTTCTAGATCAGCACGTATAACAGGAACGGAAGGTGAAAGGTACAGACAACAGATGGTATAGCACCTCCCAACGTGCATGTGTACGGCTAGAACTTGAAAGGGGGACTGAATCTCAAAGGAAATAAAGGGGACATCAGAACGGCACAAAATTGCACATCCACCGCTGTGACTACCAGGAGGAGATGCATGGAAGGCCTTATACCCCCTAATGGAAGGGAACTGTCCGTCACCCCCATTGTCTCCTGAAGACACACACATAGTGGGTCCAGAGCAGAGAGTAATAACTGCAATTCCTCCCAATTTGCCATGGCACCTCTACAGTTCCACTGAAGACAGATTGGTACCGATTGAGCCATAGTGATTAGTATTAAATATTATGAACTTAGAAAGCTATGTAGCAACCTCGTTGGGAAGGGAGTGAAAGCCCTTCTTCCTAGGTGTGGAGCTCTGCCTCACCAACCGAGAAGGCAATGAAGATTTAGAGTTTCCATAGGTGGAAGTACCCTTACCCCGAGACATGTCCCGCCCATCGCCAGAATGAGTCTGAAGCACAGAGACCTTCTAGGAAAACCCACGTGCCCCGTCCGCACACCCATGTGAGGGTTCAGCTGGCACCTCGGGGCCAACCGAACCCACCCCCTACCAAATCATCCAAAGGCTGGCCGCTGGGTGACAAATCAGAGGGAGCAAGTGACTGAGCATCTAAAGACCCAGGCCCCACCACACCTGAGGAGAGGCAGGGACGGGAATCCTAGAAGAGCCATCATGAACACCCACAGACTTAGACACCACCACTGGCTGGGTTGTCGAGCGATGAGCCCCCTCAGAATCTTCATGTGGTATAGAAGTTTGAACCTTAGAAGGAGGGGAGTCACCCAAAAACTCCTCACTCCTCACTCGTTTGAGGTCGGCAGATGCAACCTCCATCTCTGCACCAGAATTTAAAGCATTAGAGAATATAGTGCCACACTGTAAAGAAGAGTGAGCAACAGTAGCAGAGCGGGCAGATAGTACAGGAGCAGCAGTCGGTACAGAAGCAGCAGCTGATACAGAAGTATGAGAGACGCTGTTTTTTTTGGATATGTCAGGACAAGGAAGCACAGGAAGGACATTGGGAGTTTTGGATGTGTCAAAGCAAAGTGTAGCATCGACACGGGTGTTTGTCACAGGAGGAACCGGAGGAACTGGGATGGGGGAGGCACTCCCAGACACTGGAAGAACCACCGCAGAGGGGACACCCCCAGAAACAGGAGGCACCTCCTTGGAGGAAGCACAGCTGCTTCCAGGCTGCACTCCCTCAGTGGAACCCCCTGGGCGAGAAGTCCGGGAAGTAGAACCCTGAGAATTTGATGGGGCATTGTGTGATGGCAGGGGCACCTGCCGGGTAGCTTTATGGCGAGACAACGCAGCAGCAAAGGTAACCCCAGGGCGAATGAACCTCTCCCTTACCCTGGCCTTTGCCTCAGAAAAGGAAATTTTCTCCTTCGTTCGGACAGAAATGATCTTCTATTCATATTTGTATACTTCGGAATCCCTTGAGGAGGCTGCATGTGCTCCTTCACAGTTCAAACATTTAGAGAGTTGAGAACAATCATCTATACCATGAGAAATTCCACCACAATTTCCACAGACCTCAGGAAGGCCAGACACTTCCCGCCTGCAAGAACGGCGGACGTGACCAAATCTTTGACAATAATAGCATCTTCTAGGTCAGGGAACATAAGGTTTAACCTTTAGCTTCCACCACGCAGCAGTGATAACCTCCGGCAAGGTAAGACGGTCAAATGTCAAGATAAGAGTGGGCGTGGGGGTTAAAACCCCATCAACCTTCTTCATAATTCTCTGTACTCCTACAACACCTTGAGGAGCCAGCCTCTCTAAGAGGGAAGAATCAGAATATGAGATCAAGTCACAAGAATACACAACCCCTCGGGACTGGTTCAGGACCAAATGACGAAAGGCAGATACAGGATAACGAGCGACCACAGTTAGAGACTGGATGCGTGAACTCTGCTGTTCATTCCTGGCTTCTAACAATAGAGAGCCATCGCCCTGCAAAGAGACCTTGGGTGTAAATCCACATGCTGTTACTAGACCATTGTGAATCTAAAAACAATTCAGGTTCCTGAAGGAAGTACCATTATCCATTTTGATGACTATGTATTTTGTGTATGAGTGCTTTACAAAAACACCAGGTAACAGCTCCATAGAAAAGGCATCTTCATTCTCAGTTTTGGCAGACGAGCCTGGGGGTACTGGGTCATCGGCCAGTGAGTGACCAGGTGATGCCAACTCGTGCGGCTGGTCACTGACAACACGAGTGGGTAAAGAATTATTCACCATATCCATAAATATATTAGTGAAAATAATTTGGCACCAGGAGCCAAGGGAAACCGCCTACCAAGGAGTGAGGGGACCGAGCGTGGTCTGATGGGACCGGGGTACCTCGTCCCCAGAGGGTGTCCCAAAAAGGACACCCCGTGATTCGAAAGTTTGCTCCCACCAGTGAAAAGACCTCCCTCCCCAACACCTCTCAGCCCAGACACCCAACCAACCAACTCAGGACAGCACTGATGTGATCCCTCTGGAGGGCGGAACCGATGATCCATACGGGTAACCTACGTTTCGGGCAACACTTCAGTCCTGTATGAGACAGCCCTAGCATGTATTCAATATGGACGGTGGGTATTAGCGCCGAAGTGGTGACATGTAGAGGTGTATGGTATGTAGGAGGACTGCTGGGCCTTGATAGCAGGCTGTGAAGCCTATGCCCAGAGTCGGACACAAAAAAAAAAAAAAAAAAAAAAAAAACTTAGTCAGACCCCTCACCCACATTCCTACCCGCATGGGAGACCCTGCCAGATGTCGTTACATCCACGGGCAGGCTTGTGGGATCACCGCAGCACGCAAGCCCCCCCACCACGACAAGGTGGCTGTCCACGGGGGGGGATGGTGTCGGAGAGAAAAGAGGGGTGGTTTGGTGGGATTGATTGATTGACTGTAGCATAAACTGGCGGCGCAACTGCCAGGGTCATATGCCGCCAGACAAGCTAAAACACGCAGCAAATAAATAGTGCATATTCAAAATAAAGTCAATAACTATTACTAGAAATAAAACACTGAAAATTGTAAAAGAATAGTAAAAAAAAAAAAAA
Organism: Coenobita brevimanus; assembly: GCF_032717465.1. Lineage (NCBI taxonomy): Eukaryota > Metazoa > Arthropoda > Malacostraca > Decapoda > Coenobitidae > Coenobita > Coenobita brevimanus. The sequence continues at coordinate 10,357,589 of NC_136973.1, read as the reverse complement.
TCAATTACTTATAAAGTGTAAGGAGGCCCACCTCCTGAAGAAAACTAAAAACATCAGAAAAATCGCTATAAGTTCAATCAAGCATTGAGGAGAGACAGTAGGCACCATCTGCCCCTCTATGCTTATGGGAGAATCTCTGACGCAGGTCCCCCAAACTTGGAGACTCGACCAGCAAGTGACAGACAGTAAGGGGAACTAGGCAATCATCACAGTATGGTTGAGTCTCACCACTCATCAAAAACCCATGTGTAGGACGAGAGTGCCCAATGCGAGGCCTAGCAAGAGCCACCTCCAATCCCCGAGGCATGGAAGGGAGAACCCGGCACAACCACTCTGTAAGACCTCTTTCAGCTTATTATGAGCGACACCATCCCGGTGTCTCTGCCAACATGTATGAATTCTGCACTGCAAGTAAGGTGTTACATCAGAAGGTGAAAGCGGATATTCGGGTGGAGGATGTTGAGAAGCCGCTTCCTTGGCCAGTGCGTCTCCCTTCTCATTCCCTCACCACACCAACATGTGCGGGAACCCAACAAAAATCCACTCTCTTCCCCAGACGATGAATGAGGAACAGCCACTCCAAGATAGCTAATACTATAGGATGGGGGGAGTTAAAAGAGTCCAGGGCCAAAAGTGCCCCTTGAGAGTCGCTAAAAATAGTAAAATAATTGTCAGGGTGAACAAACACCAACTTCAAGGCTAAAATGATGGGACAACTCTGCAGTAAAAACTTAGGCAACCAAAGAAGACTACCTCCACGGCTAAAATTGGGAAATACCACTCCAAAACCAACACCAGATGCGGATTTAGAGCCATCAGTATACACATGAACGAACCACCATGACTAGAAGAATGTTCTAAAAATAACTGTAAAAGACACTGAGGAGCGATAAGAGTCCTATGAGCCTGCAAAAGTCCAGCAGAAAGTTACCTTGGGCAATATCCATGGTGCAACGAACAGGACTGACAAGTACTGCTGGCAAACCAAACTCCTCCATAATATCCCGAACCCTATAGCCAAACGCGTAAGGCATGCGAGGGTGCTTACTATAATACAAAAAACAAGACTGTTTCATCACACAGTAGCAGACAAGTGAGTTTGGAAGACAACGAATCCGGAGCCAACACCGTACTGCAACAGACTGATGCAGTAGATCTAAGGGAGGCACACCAGCTTTGACCAACAAGCTGGGAATTGGAGACGACCAAAAAGCCCCAGTAGCGAGGCGAGGCCCAACATGATAGACAATATCTAGAGTTTTTAGTCTAGACTCTGTGGCAGAGGAGTATACCTCGCTGCAATATGACAGCTTGGAAGTTACAAACACCCGAAACAAATGCAAGAGGGTCCTCCAATAAGCACGCCAGGAAGTATGGGACAGAACCCTCAATAGATTGAGAGCCTTCATACATGATGTTTTAAGATTTACCAAGTGTGAAACCCATGTCAAACGACAGTCAAACGTCAGGCCCAAGAATTTCATCTCTGTCACACAATGGAGTCTCCTGCCACAAAGCTGGAGATCAGGGTCCGGGTGTACCCCTCTCATCCTACAGAAGTGCATAGCCAGAATCTTAGAAAGGGAAAACCGAAAACCCTTAGAAGTTGCCCAAGAAGAAATCTTGTCAACAGCAACTTGTATACTCTGCTCAATAGCAGACATGCAGGAGCCAGAAAACCATATAGCTATGTCATCCACATAAAGGGATAAGGATACCCCAGCAGGCACAGTGTCAATGATACCACTGATGGCCACCGCAAACAGGGAAACACTTAAGACACTCCCTTGTGGGACACCTTCCTCCTGGCACAGTGGTGCAGAGAGGGTAGAACCCACACGGACCCTAAACACACGATGGGACAAGAAGTCTCCAAGCAACACAGGCAGACGACCACGTAAACCAAAGGCATGAAATTGTTGGAGGATGCCATGGCGCCAGGCAGTGTCATAAGCCTTCTCAAGGTCAAAGAACACAGCCACTAGATGTTGCTCAGAAGCAAAAGTTTCACAGACCGACGCCTCAAGCCCAATAAGGTTGTCTGAAGTGCACCGTAATTTACGGAAACCACTCTGCGATGGAGAGAGAAAGCAGCCCTTCTCCAGAGAGCACATAAGCCTGACACTGACCATCTTCTCGAACAGCTTGCACACACATGATTTTAAAGTGATAGGGCGATAGTTGGTGACCTGGGAATGGTCTTTACCAGGCTTGGGAATGGGGAGGACAATACCCAACTTCCAACTCCTGGGAATAGAGCCCTCACTCCAAACCCTGTTAAAGAGATCCAATAAAAACTGAAGTGAATCAGTCAGCAGATGATGGAGCAGAGTATATGGAATGTTGTCAGGCCCAGGAGCAGTGTCACCACACTCTGAAAGGGCAGCACGCAGCTCACGGAGGCTGAAGTCTAAATTATACGGCTCTCCGCCACGAGAGCGAAAGTCATGACCCAGCCTCTCCTGATTCCTATGAAAGGTAGCAAATGGCTGAGAAGGATCCTTTTTGAGACAGCATAAAACTGATTTGCAAAAGCAGAGGCTACTGCATCTGGTGCAGACACAAGTTCTCCGTGAAGTCGCAACACCAATGGAGAAGGGGTGCGAGAACCTGCCAGAAATCCTGCGCACCTTTTCCACACCATAGGCATTGTAGTCGAGGATGTAACTGTAGAAACATACGACCTCCACGAGTTACGACGAGCATTCTTCATGAACTATCTATAGTGGGTCTATAGTGGGCACGTGCTTTGCGAAAGTGGATTTTTAGAAAAACAACATTACAATTGGCAAAAAATCGACAGGCAGCTGCACTGTAAGCTCCCTTTGCTATGGAGTAGTCATCATTCCACCATGGCACAGGTCTTCAGGAAAAAACACCAGAAGTCAGTTGGATGGAATGAACCCCTGCTGAGAAAATGGTCTTAGTAAAACAACATTTGGCATTATCGATAGTTGAAAAATCAGTAACCCTGTTTGCAAATACACATAGTTCCTCAAAGAGAGACCAATCAACCCTATCCAGACACCAGCGTGGCATACAGGCTGCAGGAACAGAGCGAGTACACTGGACCATCACAGGAAAATGGTCACTACCATGTAGTCCATCCAAAACCTTCCAAGAAAAATCAAAGGCACAGTCAGAGGAGGAGATGGTAAAGTCAACATGAGAATACGTGCCAGTCTGAACATGAAAATGGGCCAGCCTCCCATCATTTAGGACAACCAAATCTAAATCCCCAACCAAAGAGGCAAGAAGATCACCCCGGGGATTTGAAAGTGAATCACCCCACAAAGGGTAGCGGACATTAAGGTCACCAAGGAGTAGGATAGGGGGTGAAAGTTGACTGATAAGAGTTTCTAGATCAGCACGCATAACAGGAATGGAAGGTGGAAGGTACAGGCAACAGATGGTATAGCGCCTCCCAATGTGCATCTGCACTGCTAGAACTTGAAAGGGAAACTGTATCGCAGAGGATATAAAGGGGACATCACATCGGCACAAAATTGCACATCCACTGCTGTGACCACCAGGAGGAGATCCATGGAAGACCTCATACCCCCTTAACAGAAGGGAACTGTCTGTCCCCCACCATTGTCTCCTGAAGACAGACACAGTGGATTCAGAGCAGAGAGTAATAACTGCAATTCCTCCCAAATTGCCATGGCACCTCTACAATTCCATTGTAGTATACTGGGTGAGAATGCGACAGTACCCATAGTGAAGGAAGAATCAGGATGAGGGGTGAGACAACCTTGCCTCCTGACTGGGTTTGGATTGAAGCTTATAAAAGCCCTTTGGAGGAGCCTGCCCAGCACCAGAAACCCGCACCCTCTGTCTAACATCCGAAGGGAAACTTGAGGACAAAGAAGTAGGTTTTACAGCACTCCTTCTTAGAGTGGGCATACCAGTTTCTTTGGAAGGCAGCTTTGGGGCCACCTTTGAGATGTAGGACCATGGAGGTAGGAAAGAGGTGGAGTCGGCATGGCTTGCTAATCCCAGGGAGTGAGGTGATGCCACTGATCTGTCATCCAGACGTCTCCAATAAGGCGGATACCCAGATGACATACCCGAAAGTACAGGATTTCCACGCATTGATTGTCGTAAAAAACAAAGGAAATCATTTCCATCAAGAGATACATTTGCCATACGCATTTTGTGTGAAAGGATGTTCAGAGAAACAGTTCTGCTAAGTGGTGAGTCAAACCAATACTCAAAACTGTTTAACTATGCTTGTCATGCTATTCTTATCCATGTTTTATCTGAGTTGCAGAACAAAACTATATTTTCAAATTTAGAAAGTCACATGTCTGCATGTGACCCTCTTCATAACCACCTACTATCGCTAATCAATGCGATTGCTGAGACGTATTTACAGGTGAGGTATTAGTATGCAAGAAAACAGTTTTCAGCAAGAAAAACTGCTCTGAAAGCTTTAAAAGCAGAAATACGATGAATTAGTTAGTGCTGGTTAGTAGCATATAAATATGTAAGCAAAGAAACAGCAGTGAATTGGTGGTAGCCTGCATAAAGATTGTAATATCGCTAAATTGGTTTCTGTATCGTTTTAGTATGCAGAAAAACATCTATTTTTCTATTCTATTACCAGACGCCTCAATCCCGTTTGGGGTGGCCACAAACAAATCGCCTCCAAGTCGCCCTGTCCCCCGCCATTTCACTCCCCTGCTCCCAACTCACACCCCCCTCTCTCATATACCTCTCCACCCCATCTCTCCATCTCATCCTCGGCCTCCCCCTCCCTCTTTCCCCCTCCACCTCACTCACATACACTCTCTTCGTCAGTCTTTCACCCTCCATCCTCTCCACATGGCCAAAAAACATAATATTACTAAAAATATTAGTTATTTACGAAATAAATCTACCGCATCAGTATGTGTAATCAATTAAATGTACCATCATTATGGGCAAGGAATGTCCTAGTGGTAGTAACAAAGGTGGACGGCATGAGCTGTCATTTGGGTATCCGCCATACAGAAGGCGTCTGGATGACATCAGCGGCTTCACAATCAGGTCCTGAGGTCGTCTCCACCTCTTTCCTACCTCCATGTGTAGGACAGTCGGTGCTCCCACCAGAAGCCCCAGAAGTGAAAGTAGAGTCCGCAGGACTCAAATCGTTTGAGGGGACCATCCCATGCTTCAGATCTGAAGCACCAACGAGCTTTCCACCAACATCCCCAGGTGGGGACGGGACCAGAGGTAAACCATCAATTTCAGATGTGACTTGACTAGATCCCTCAGCCTGCTGGGCAGAGGGAACAGGAGAGGTGTCGACAGAAGGTTCAACAACAGAGACCTTAGGTGGCCGGTCATCATGCTCAGAGGACTATGACGAACAACAGTGACGTTTGCAGGTACAGGAGAAGTACGGTCAACGTGGACGTCCGTCACCTCCATAGAAGTGTGTAAGTTTTCAGCCACCGAAGTGGGGGCATAAACAGTCGGAGTAGCGGTTGGGCAACCGTCTTTCTCACAAACAGTACTAACCTCGGAAACAGCATTCTGCATATCACAAGTTCAAGGAGTGGTTACTGGAATGGGACCTCTCCCATTTGTTGCTGTAACAGCAGCATCCCCCAACTGGGGCATTTGTGATGAATGAGTATCCTGAGAAGTAGGTGGGACAATATGAAGTGTTGTCTCATTGTACTGTGGTACCTCCTTACGTCGTGAGAGAACTGAAGCAAAAGTGACCCCAGGGAGGATAAACATCCCTCTGACCCTTTCTTTTGCCTCTGCAAAAGAAATCTTCTCATGGGTTCGAACTGACATGACTTCTTTCTCAAACCTGTACTGGTCACACTTTGTTGATGAAGCTGGGTGAGCACCGTGGCAGTTGATACACGAGGGGGGATTCAGGCAGTCCATCTCGCCATGTGAACTGCCACCACAATTAATGCACACCTGTGGAAGACCTTGCATGTTCCTATGACAAGACCTGCTGACATGCCCAAATCTCTGGCAATGAAAGCACCGCCTAGGTCTTGGCACATATGCCTTAACCCGAAGGCGGTAGTAAGCTGCCTCTAAGACATCAGGCAATGTCAAATGATCAAAGGTGACAATTAGTGATGGTGTGCGGGTCAATATCCCATTCACGTTTTTCTTTATCCTCTCCACCTTCACTACTCCCTGGTCTTTCAGCCCATCCAGGAGTTCCTCCTCTGAGTACCTATGGAACTCCTTAGAGAAGACAACACCCCGAGTCTGGTTCAGGGTGGAATGACTGGTGGCTGTGACATCACAGGAAGCTAAACATTTGATGGCATGGATGCGGGCACTTTGGTCCGTATCCCTGGCCTCTACAAGGAGTGACCCATCCACCTGTGGAACAACTTTTGGGGATGACCCAAAAGCCTTGACCAGGTCACAGTGAACCTTAAAGGCATTGTGGTCCCTGAAAGAGGAACTATCAGCCAAATTAAAAACTATGAATTTCTTATATTGGTCAGGTAGAAACATGCCAGGTATTGTCTCAGTGAACAGTGATAGGGCTTTCATGGAGAGCTGAGTGCCGTTCCCTCGAAAGCGCTCCTTCCCCTTGCGTGGTACAGGGTCAACAGGAGCACCAATGTGGCCAGTTGATAGGGACTCGTGGGCCCGGCCACCTGCCACACGAATGCCAAAAATGGAGGGAAACTCAGCCATAATATGACTATAACTAACTTCATTCCCCCACCCCTCCACCCACCATGGAGCCCAACAATGGAAGGTTGTATGCCAGGGGCAACACCACTGGCGACCCCAGAGGTACCAGGAGAGTATACGGGGGTAACCACCGGGGGACCTGGGCAAGGGTGACTCCAGGATGATAGGAGCCACCGGGCCCCCCAGTGCCCACTTCACCCTAGCCAACGCATGACCAGTCGATTGACCTGGTCAGGCCCAACCAGGCTGCCCGTCTAGCCAGAATAAGGAACCAAAGAGGTGTATTGCTAGCTGCAGGGCACATCATGCAGCATCGCGCAACCTCCAGGACCCCGTCTCCCACCATTACAGGATGCCACACATAGCAAACACGTGGGGAGGCAACAGTCCCGCCCTAGATTGTAAATGGGCAGGGACTAAAATCACCAGCATGCCTCCTCCACTAGTGATGCAGGGGGTGCTTGGTCCACAGGGCTGACAAATACCGAGCCCTACGAATTTAGGCTTGCCCTCCAAGTAGGTGGCACTACCAGCCATGCCTCAAGCCCCGCCTCATCGTCAAGGTGACCCCTCTCAGCGGGGGGTTTGGTGGGAGTGTGGGACTATGAGAAAAGGACGAGGAGGGAATATCTCTCCATCGAATGAATGAATGAATGAAAGAAAATGTGACATGGTGCCGCAACAGCAGAGGTCATATGCCACCAAACATAAAATTAAAAGAAAGTGAAAATCTATAAAAAAAACGAGAAAAAGCAGAGATAAACAATGCATAAAACAAATGAACAATATAAAAGAATAAAAGAAACCAAAGCTAAAAAACATGGTGGAAAGATATGGGTTAAAATTAGAACACTATCATTAAAATACAAACTAAATTATGGAAAAGCCCTACAGCTAGTGGAGAAGGCCAGAACTCAACACAAAAGAGAAGGTACCTCCCCCCATAGCACAAGCCTCTTCCCCAAGAACCGAGGAAAGAATGTACGATCCATTGGCAGCTCGGCACCCGGAAAGGTACTGCCGATGAAGGTCCCCAAGACTGGGGCATTCGACAAGGAGATGCCACACAGTCAAAGGAACCAGTCATCACAATAATGAAGGAGTGCCCTCTCCATTAAAAAACCAGGATCAGCCTAGTATGGCCGATCCGGAGACAAGCCAAAGCGGTTTCCCACTCTCAGAACAGTCCCACATACCCCGCATCGCCCAGGCTCCTACAAATGCTGCAGAGTTTGTCCGCCCCAGGTGCATCCCACCCCTGCTGCCAGCAGAGACGGACAGCCTCCACAGTGGCTGCACATAAATCCTCGGATGGGACAAGGTATTAAGGAGGGGAAGGGTGAGAGGCAGCAGCTCTCGCCAAAGAGTCAGAACGCTCATTGCCCAAGACCCCCACATGTGCAGGGACCCAACACAGTTGTACAGAGTATTCTCGTCTACATAATAAGAAGAGCCACTCCAAGACAGAGAAGACCAGTGGATGTGATGGGAAGCCACGAGACAAAGCTTGTAGGACACTGGCCGAGTCACTAAAAATGGTAAACGAAGCTGGAGGAAAGCTAAAAATCAATTCAACTGCAACTAAAATGGCGGTAAGTTCAGCAGTAAAAACAGATGCACAAGGTGGGAGACTCCCAAATCGGCTAAAATCACGAAAAATGACACCAAAGCCTGTCCCCACATGGGATTTAGAGCCATCAGTATATACAGAGATCGAGTCATTGTGAGCTGAGGCATGTTCTAAAAAAATAAGACAAAGCTGCCTGTGAGGAAAGAGAGGCCTTCTTCTCATGGAAGTAGTCACATGATTGTACCTCTGGAAAAAGCCAGGGGGCCACTCAGGGAACATGCACAGGGCAAACAGGAGAGGACTGAACACCCAACTCCTCCATGGCAGCCCTCACTCTGTGCCCAAAGGGTGTGGATAGCAAGGGTGGGTGTCATAAAAGGGGAGAAGAGTGACCTCAGAGACAGCCTGACAACTTGGTTAGGCCGGAAGACGGCGAAGGCAGTGCCAACACTGCACCATTAACCCAAGGCGTCCCGTCGACGTATGACTACGTCGCAACGTTATGTCGCTGCCAGTCCTGTCGACATACTGGTATGTTGTGCAATTGCAAGGTTCAAATTTGCACAAATTTCAAATCTCGCTCTTGATTTTGGGTATGTAGGGTCGGGAGACCTTCCCCTACCTGCCACCAGGCGGGGACACTTGGTGACCTCGTGCGACCCGCACTCACCCTCGACTCTGTCACTCACCTGTTAGCAGTGACCCAGGTCAGAAATTGTGCACAGAGGTCTCTCGGAGGAGGAAATTCAAGCTTCCCTGGACGTCTTCACAGGCGACAGTGATTCGCCCCTTGATGACGAGGTGGGAGACAAGGATTATGTCCAACCAGAGGAGGAGGAAAGTAGCAGCAGTGATGAGGAGGTCCAGTCCCCAAGGAAGCGGCGCTACGTGACGTATCGTGTTGCTAGAGAGGGCCAGCCTGTACCAAAACATCTAGCAACAACCTCTTGGCAGCCCCTACGTGATGTGGAGCCCGAATTCGAGGACGAGGACGAGGACAGAGCCGTGGGATGTGCTTCCACGTGGTACAGCCGAGAGATTATCAAACATAGCGGCCCCGAGCGCACAGCACATCGTACTAGCAGGTATGGGACCTAGTGTTTTGTTTGGGGAGGGCGGAAGTGGTGTGGAGGGAGTGGGGAGTGAAATGGAAAGTGTAGAGACGACATTGAAAGTGAGAGTGGCGGGAGTGAGTCATTGCTCTCCTGTGATGGTGTGAGGCGGCAGAGCGTATCACGTGGGGCAGTGACGGTGCGTGGTGAATCACGTGGTGTGGCGATGGAGCGGGGAGGTGAGGAGGAGCCATTCCCCAGCACGTCTTATGCTCACAATATTCCCAGACTTCCTCCCCATAGCCCCCTGATGTTCCCCAAGGCTGTAAGGGTGGAGGAAAGGGGAAGGGTAAAGGCCGAGAAAAGAGGAGTGCGAGTGGAGAAGCCCTCCGCACTCCTCCTCCTCAACCTCCCCCACCAGCATCTCCTCCCCATCCCGACAAAGGCAACGATGTGGACAATGGGGGCGAGGGTAATGTGATTTGGAGTTGGGAAGATGGCAGTGATTTTTCTCCCATCATTCACCCCTTCATTGAGCATGGGCACGCTGGCTGCACAGCTCCAGGGATTCACCATTGTTCCACCAGGCTGGATTTTTTCCACCTGTTCTTTGGTGAGGGTTTTGTGGAGCAGATAGTGGAACAAACTAACCATTTTGCTAGCAGTCAGCACCGTGAGGGTGAATGACTGGGCACAAGGAGCAGGCATTCGATCATTTATGATTACCCTGTCTCCCTCGCGGAAATGTTTTTCTTTTCTTTTCTTTTTTTTTTTTTTACTTTTGATGGCTATTGTAAGTAAAAACAGAATTCCGGCATACTGGACAACGGACCCTATCATGCAAACACCAATATTTGGCAAGATCATGAGTCACGGGGTTTTTAAGAATGTGCAATATTAAAGGATAATATTTCAATAATACTGAGAACAGGACAATGAATTGTCTTGTGAAAATCAAGCAATGATTACTTTATGCCGGCTTGCTTCCTCGATTCTCTAAGGACGAGAATTTATAAACTTTCTCAACAGTACACAGCAGAGACTAATTCCTCAATTGCTGTTTGTTAGTACTGTTAGCCTCTGGAGAAAGTGACTTCATCCCTGACAGTCAATAACTAATGCTATTAATGATAACAGATTCTTGCTGGTGCATTAACTCCTGGTTGGCACAATGGATTTTAAGCTTAATACAAAAGGACTGGCCTAAGTACCAGTTATGAATAGCAAAGCGTTTATGCAAACTAGGAGCTATAAGTGAAATAAGCTTAATATGGAAAATAAAACACAAGTTTACATTACATTAAGCTTGAGAAAAAGAACTGTTAAATTTATTGATTACAAAGAAGTAAATTTACGTTACATTTCAAAATGAATTCAAAATAAGGAGATCGCACTCACTCGCTCACTCAAAAGCTAACTCTTAAACCTAGGAAAATATGAAAAGAAAATACTGGTCAGAAAAGTGGGCAAAGCGGATGACTGGGCGTCGTTACTGGAAGGACACTGCACACGCTAAGGCTTTCGCCAATCACGCTAGGTGGGAATACGGCGGTGGTGGGAACTGCGTCATAGGAAGGACACTGCCACACACACTACCCGCTTCCACGGCGTACAAATCTTGACTGACTTCAAATCGTGAGAAAGAGGCGAGTGTCGTGGCCGCATTGCTAACGGCTAGAATGAGCGAAACACGCCCATAATAAATCGCTCAGCGGATGTGCTAATGTCTCACACAAAGATGATCATTTATGACACAGTGAAAGATTGTTCTGAAAACACTCCCGACCGGGTGAATACGTAGCGGTTAAACTGAGCGATAAATACTGGGATTCCACTAGAATTCGCGGTTTCCCACCAAAGTTGAAGTCATGAGTTTATTCAAATACAAATCGCGCCAACTCGTGACATCATGAGCTGTAATCGGTTTCAGCAAATTCTAAGTCGCCTCCACTTTTACGATGCTGATGATCCTGCCAATGCAAATGACACTGATAATATGAGGCGAATTAGGTTGGTTTTTGATCACCTGCGGCAAACATTCCGTTCCTCATTTTATCCCTATAGAGACCTTGTCATAGACGAGAGTCTTGTGTTGTGGAGAGGCAATATTTCCTTTCGGCAGTACATACCCAGCAAAAGGCACCGTTTTGGGTTCAAGATCTTTGTTATGTGTGACTGTAGGACTGGTTATGTGCAAGACATAGTCTTGTACACCGGTGCACAGACAGACATAATAGAAGATCGGAGTACTGGACTGTCTGGAGCAGTGGTAAAGACAATGATTGAAGACTATCTTCATCGTGGTCACGTCCTTTACCTAGACAACTGGTACACTAGCCCTCTTCTCGCTCGTTATCTATACCTGCATGACACTGGACTCTGTGGTACCGTCAAAGTGAACCGGCGTCACATGGTCAAGGTGGGGAGGAAACTAGAAAAAAATGAGGTGGTCTTCCAGGCTAACAACATCCTAGCTACAGTGTGGAACCACAACAGAGAAGTCAGCCTCTTGTCCACGGTTCACTGCTCATTGATGAACCGTATAGAGTCCGTGGATTACCGCAGCGAGAGGAGGCGCCACTTATGGAAACCTGAGTGTGTGCTTGATTATAACATCAACATGCGCCTGGTGAATCAGTTAGACTCCATGATATCCACTGTCGAGTGTGCCAGAACCACGATGAAGTGGTACAAGAAGGTCTTCTTTCACCTGCTAGATATAACTGCCCTCAATTGCCACCACCTGCACGCCATGACAACAGGAGTCAGGAAACTTTGAAGGGTTTGTGAGGGAGCTTACACGTGAGATTTTTCCCACGTATGCTGTCGAGAGGCCCCAACAACGCACACGCACTGCCCCTACCGCCCAAACTACCCTGAGAATATCCGCCCGCCAGTTTCCCACTCCTATACCTCCCTACCAAATAGACCTAGGCCCCAACGCAGGTGTCATGTGTGTGGTCATTCCCGTGTGAGACCCGTTATGAGTGCGTTGAGTTTAACATGGGTCTCTGCATTCTCCCTTGTTTCAGTGAATATCACACCTTGATGCAGTTCTGATATGGTGTGAATGCGATATGATGCTCATACTCAGGAAGAAATGCGACATACAGACGCTCAGAGTAATTATAAGGCCCGTAAATATGTAAATAGTAGTATAAAAGTGGAAACGGGTGTAATGTAAGTGGAAAATTATTATGGAAGTGCATAAATATATTCTAAGTCAAAACATTCCTAGGAAGTGCATATAGATGCGATATTCTGACGCTCAGTGGAAGAAATTTAAGGCCCGTAAATATGTAAATAGTTGTATAAAGTGGAAACGGGTATAATGTAAGTGGAAAATTATTATGTAAGTGCATAAATATATTCTAAGTCGAAACATTTCTAGCAAGTGTATATAGATGCGATATTCTGACGCTAAGTGGAATAAATAAAGCCCGTAAATATGTAAATAGTTGTATAAAGTGGAAACGGATGTAATGTAAGTGGAAGATTATGTAAGTGCATAAATATAATCTAAGTCGAAACATTCCTAGCGGGGGTATATAGATGCGATATTCAGACGCTCAGTGGAATGAACAAGGCCCGAAAATATGTAAATAGTAGTATAAGGTGGAAACGGGTGTAATGTAAGTGGGGAAGTATATTGGAAGTGAAGAAATAAAGTATAAGTTGAAACACGAGTGGTAGCGAGTGTGCTTGTTACATGGATATGTGCTAACATTTCGGTAAATACCCTCGGAAGGAATGTAAATAAGTGAAAACATTTATATTGGTTGAAAAATGGACAATGTCTTAAAAACAATAATATGAAAGTAAAAAAAAATATAATGTATGTTGAGAGAAGAGTCACAGCGAGTGCACTGAGTAAGCAAATGTGCACAATAGTTATGCTAAATATCATCGTAATGAATGTAAACAGCTGAAAACATTTACATAAAGTAATAAATGGTAAAATGTCATTGAAACAGTATTATGCAAGTAGAAAGATTGATATGTTTACTGAAACAAGAAACTTAGCAAACTAGCGTGTAACCAAAATGACAAACTCGCTATGCTCGCGCGATGGAACAATGCTTATTATTCCTACCTATATAATTGAAAACCATTATATTGTTGTTGTGACTGTTTATTAGTTCCAAATCAATAAATGTAGGTGTGTTCTGTGTTTTTTCTCCCAAAATTACCTACCATAGAAAACGTGAGAGCCTGACACGTCAGCGACAGAAGACGTTACCTGACGCGGAGTGCCTCACTTGTTCTGACCACTTATGGAACCCGGTAAGCCCTTTCTTGGTGATTTTCCTTTGTTTCTCAACAAAAGCGGAGGTTTTAGCAAAAAAAAAAAAATCCAAAATAGCTCGGGAATGGGGGGTGTCGGAGGTGGGAAATCGGTCGGGACGTGACGGGTTAAGGACTGCCGGCGGAGATCCAGCGGTGGTTCATTCACATCAATCAACAGACTTTCAATCGGCGAGGACCGGAGAGTCCCAGTTGAAAGATAAATCCCAGCATGATGGACAGAATTTAGTGGCCGCAGCCGTGCCTCAGTAGCAGAGGAGTACACCAAACACCCATAGTCTAATTTGCTCCTAACTAAGGCACGGTAATGTCAGAGCAGGATGATTCTGTCAGCGCCCTAAGACAAATGAGATAGGGTCAAGAGAGACAGGGCACGGAGGCATGAGAGTCGTAATGAATGAATATGAAGTACCCACGTCAGTTTCCTGTCGAAGATAAATCCGAGAAACCTTGTTTCATCGAAATCACACCCTCTGGCCATTTAACTGGAGATCTGGGTCGGGGTGAACTCTCAAACGGCAGAAATGCAAGGTGACTGTCTTTGTTGGGGAGAAACTGAAACTGTGCACTGTGGCCCACCGAGAGACCCTGTCCAGAGCAAGCTGCATGCGACGTTCAGCCACGGACATTCGGGAAGCAGCATACAATAGAGCCAAATCATCATCATACAGTGAGGCTGACACCCCTTCTTGAATAGAGGACACTATACCGTTCAATGCTATCGCAAAAAGGGTCACACTCAGGACACTTCCCTGAGGCACCCCTTCCTCCTGAGGGTACGAAGGAGACAGGGTTACACTAACCCCTAACTCTGAATGAACGGTCACACAGAAAATTTAATATAAAGAGGGGTAGCCTACCAAGTAAACCAAAAGAATGGAGTTGTTGGAAGATACCAAACCGCCGAGTAGTATCATATGCCTTTTCTAGATCAAAGAAAATGCACACTATAGTAGATGCTGCTGTCTAGCAAAAGCATCAAATGCTGCAGCCTCAAGATGGACAAGTGCATCTGTTGTTGAGCGACATTTTCGAAAACCAGACTGACACTGAGAAAGGCATTCATTCCTTTCTAGTAAATACATTAGGCTCATGTTGACCATTTTCTCAAATAATTTGCACATGCAGGACGTTAAGGCAAGTGGCCGATACTCCATGGGACTGTAACCTGCCTTCCCCGGCTTCTGGAATGGCAGGACAACGGCCTCATGCCAAGACATGGGAAGAGAGGTTTCCCTCCAGATTCTGTTATAAAGGCTGAGGAGAAAGGACAGTGCATCATCATCCAGGTGTCGAAGCATTGCGTAGGGAATACCATTCGGCCCTGGTGAGGTGTCATGGTAGAGGGAAAGGGCAGATTGAAGTTCGCGACAAGAGATAGGGAGGTTGTAGGACTCCACATTCCCTGAACAAAAGTCCAATACCCTTGCCTCTTCTGTCTCCTGTTGTCTGGCAAATTATGATGAGCTAGTACCTCTCTGACTGACAGCTGCAAAGGCGGATGCAAAAATATCAGCCATATCTGCAGGGTCACCAACAGGTTCACCATTAGACATCAGCACGGGCGACCTACCTTGAGTGAATTTTCCCAAAATCTTTCGCACCCTCTTCCACACCTGAGACACTGGCGCCTTTGAGTTTATGGATGACATATAAGCCATCCAAGAGTCCCATCTAGCTTGTTTCAGTACCCAATGAGCCTTTGCCACGTCCTTTTGAACTCTACATGATAATTTTCTGTCCTGTATCTACGATAACAGGAGAAAGCTAACTTCTTCTAACATACAGCAACACTGCAATCCTCATTCCACCATGGGACAGGTCGATAGCAATATGCGCCAGAGGTTTTAGGAACAGCATGAAGGGCAGCAGAATGCAGAACGGAGGTAAAGAACGAAACAGCATCATCAATATGTGGAAAGTCTTCAACAGAGACATTAACAGAAATCAGAGAAGAGAAAAGGGACCAGTCTGCCTTGTCCAATCTCCACCTCGGTAGATGGAAACAGGGACTAGGTACAGCTGCAGTAAGGAGGATTGGAAAGTGATCATTTCCATGGACATCTTCCATAACCTCCCAGGTAAAGTCCAGGAGACAGTCTGGAGAGCAGACAGAGAGGTGGATTGCAGCAAATGAACTCGTTTGGTGGTGAAAATGGGTAAACACCCCAGTATTCAAGAGGGCAAGATCCTCATCCTCCATTAAGGACGCCAAGAAACTCCCACGTTGGTTAATAAGACAGTCACCCCACAAAGGGTGGGAACCATTAAAGTCCCCCAAGAGAAGAAAGGGCCTAGGTAACTGACCAAGCAGGTTTTGAGGTTTCATCCTACTGACTGCTGCGTTGGGTGGTAAATAAATGGAACAAACTGTATTCCAGCGGTGGGCATGCAACTGCACAGCAACACTCTGGAGGTCAGACTGGAGGTGGACTGGCCGATGATGGATGTCAGCCCTCACCAAAACAGCACCACCTCCAACAGGATCCTGGGTTGGAGCTGAGTAAAAAGCATCGTACCCAGGTGGTGCATGAGGAGTGGCAAGCCCTACAAGAGTTTCCTGGAGACACATGCACAAAGGGGAATAAGCCAGGAGGGTCCGCAGCTCCTCCCAATTACCACGTAGCCATCGACAATTCCATGGTAATATACTGGCTGAGAATGCCATAGTACCCACAGCGAAGGAAGAATCAGGTTGAGGGGCGAGACAACCTTGCCCCCAGCAAGCAACCAGATTTAAATTGCTGCTTAGAACTGCCATTAGAAAGGGACTGCCTGGCACCGTTATGGTGTACAGCGTGCCGCCCAGCTGAAGATAACCTGGAGGAAGAAGAAGAGGGCCGGACAATGGCTTTCTTCTGTGATGGGGCAAGAGATGGTTTGACATGTGGACCGCAAACTGCCCTAGCCGGAATAGAGCAGGCGGTGCCACCACGAGAAGGAGCACGATCAGTAGCGCATCCCACAGTACTGGGATCCTGAGACAGCAAGGCCTCATGCAGTAGAGCAGGCACATCAACGTCCTGAGGACCACCACTATCTGGTGGTGGCAGGGTCGTCATCGAGATACCATCCCCAGCCTGCACTTGCCCTGACCCCTGAAAGTCCCGAGAAGGAGTAGTAGGCTCCACTGCAGAGATCTTTGGAAGTAGTGCTTCACTCTCTGAGCACTCCGAGAAACCACGGTGATGCTTACCTTGCACAGGAAGGACATCGGGCGTTTTGGATGTGTCAAAGCAAGGTGTAGCATCGACACAGGTATTTGTCACAGGAAGAACCGGAGGCACTGGGATGGGGGAGGCACTCCCAGATACTGGAAGCACACCACAGAGGGGACACCCCCAGAGATAGGGGGCACCTCCCTGAAAGAAGCACAGCCACTTCCAGGCTGTACTCCCTCAGTGGAAGCCCCCAGCCAAGAAGGGCTGGAAGGAAATCCCTGAGAATTTGATGGGCCATTGTATGACGGCAGGCTCACCTGCCAAGTAGCCTTAGAGCGAGACAATGCAGCAGCAAAGGTAACCCTAGTACGAATGAACTGCTACCTTACCCTGACTTTGCCTCAGAAAAGGAAATTTTCTCCTTATAATCTCTATAATTCATACTTGTATACTTCGCAATTCCTTGAGGAGGCCGCATGCGCTCCTCCACAGTTCAAACATTTAGGGGGTTGAGAATCATCCATACCATGAAAAATTCCACCACAATTTCCACAGACCTCAGGAAGACCATACGCTTCCTGCCTGCAAGAACGGCGAACATGACCAAATCTTTGACAATAATAGCATCTTCTAGGTCGGGGATTGATAGTATTAGAAACTGACAGCGCAACTGCCAGGATCATATGCCGCCGGACAACAAGCTAAAACACGCACCAAATAAATACAGTAGTGTATATTCGAAATAAAGTTAATAAGTATTTCTAGAAATAAAACACTAAAAATAATAAAAGAATGATTAAAAGAAAAATATTACTTTTAAAAGTGGAAGGAGGCCAGCCTTCTGAAGAAAACTAAAATCATTACTAAAATCGCTATGGGCTCCACCAAGCATCGAGGAGAGACAGTAGGCACCATCTGCCCCTCTATGCTTATGGAGGAATCTCTGACGCAGGTCCCCCAAACTTGGACAATCGACCAGCAAGTGACGGACAGTAACGAGAACAAGGCAATCATCACAGTACAGTTGAGTCTCATCACTCATCAGGAGCCCATGTGGAAGCCGAGAGTGCCCAGTGCGAAGCCTAGCATGAGCCACCTCCAATCGCCGCAGCATGGAAGGGAGAACTCTTGGCACAAACACTCTATGAAAGACTTCATTCAGCTTATTATGAGCAATACCATCCCAGCGTCTCTGCCATTGCACATGAATTCCGTACCGCAAGTAAGGTGTTACATCAGATGCAGGAAGCGGATATTCTGTTGGAGGCTGTTGAGTA
This sequence comes from Coenobita brevimanus, assembly GCF_032717465.1. Classification (NCBI taxonomy): domain Eukaryota; kingdom Metazoa; phylum Arthropoda; class Malacostraca; order Decapoda; family Coenobitidae; genus Coenobita; species Coenobita brevimanus. The sequence continues at coordinate 10,339,558 of NC_136973.1, read as the reverse complement.
GCCACAGCCTAGGCCAATGCATCTGCCGTCGCATTGCCCACCACACCAACATGTGCGGGAAATCAACAAAAATCCACTCTCTTCCCCCAACGACGAATGAGGAACAGCCACTCCAAAATAGCTAAAACTAAGGGATGAGAAGAGTTAAAAGAGTCCAGGGCCAAAAGCGCCCGTTGAGTGTCGCTAAAAATAGTAAAATAATTGCCAACTTCAAGCTAAAATGATGGCTGACAACTCTGCAGTAAAAATTGAGGCAACCAAAGGAAGACTACCTCTACAGCTAAAATTGGGAAATGCCACTCCAAAACTAACACCTGATGCGGATTTAGAACCATCAGTATACCCAGGCTCAGAACCATCATGAATGTTCTAAAAATAACCTTAAAAGACACTGAGGAACGACAAAATCCTTTGAGCCAGCAAAAGACCTGCAGAAAGTTACCTTGGGCAATATCCAAGGCGCAACCCTCGGGATTCGAACAGGACTGACAAGTACCAACAAACTAAACTCCTCCATAATATCCTGAACCCTACGGACCAGGCAGCCGAAACAAAAAACAAGATTGTTTAGTCACACCCTCACAGACAAGTGAGTCTGGAAGACGACTAATCCAGAGCCAGCACCGTACTGCAACAGACTGACGCAGTAGATCTAAGGGAGGCACACCAGCTTCCACCAACAAGCTGGGTATTGGAGAGGACCAAAAAAACCCAATTGCAAGGCGAAGACCAGCATGATAGATGGCATCTAGAGTTTTTAGTCTGGATTCTGTGGCAGAGGAGTATAATTCACGGTCATATGACAGCTTAGAGGTTACAAAAACCTGAAACAAATACAAGAGTGTCCTCCAATCAGCACCCCAAGAGGTATGGGACAGAACCCTCAATAGCCTGAGAGCCTTCATACATGATGTTTTAAGATTTGTCAAGGGTGACACCCATGTCAAACGACAGTCAAACGTCAGGCCCAAGAATTTCATATCTGTCACACAATGGAGTCTCCTGCCACAAAGCTGGAGATCAGGGTCCGGGTGTACCCCTCTCATCCTGCAGAAGTGCATGGTCACAGTCTTTGAAGGGGAAAACCGAAAACCCTTGGAAGTGGCCCAGGCGGAAATCTTCTCCATGCAAGTTGCATCCACTGCTTAATAGCAGACATACAGGAGCCAGAAAATCATATAGCTAAGTCATCCATATAAAGGGATGAGGATGCCCCAGCAGGCACAGTGTCAATGATATCATTGATGGCCACCGCAAACAGGGAAACACTTAAGACACTCCCCTGTGGGACACCTTCCTACTGGTACAGTGGTGAAGAGAAGGTAGAACCCACACGGACTCGAAATACACGATCAATCAAGAAGTCTCCAAGCAACACAGGCAGGGGACAATGTAAACCAAAGGCATGAAGTTGTTGGAGGATGCCATGGTGCCAGGCAGTGTCATAAGCCTTCTCAAGGTCAAAAAACACAGCCACAAGATGTTGCTTGGGGGCAAAAGCTTCACAGATCGACGCCTCGAGCCTGATAAGGTTGTCTGAAGTGCACTGTAATTTACATAAAACCACTCTGCAACAGACAGAGAAAGCAACCCTTCTCTAGAAACCATATAAGGCTGACGTTGACCATCTTTTCAAGCAGCTTGCACACACATGATGTTAAAGTGATTGGGCGATAGTTGGAGAGTTAGGAATGGTCTTTACCAGGTTTGGGGAAGGGGAGAACAATACCCAACTTCCAACTCCTCGGAACAGAGCCTTCACTCCAAACCCTGTTAAAAAGGTCCAATAAAAACTGAAGTGAATCAGTTGGCAGATGATGGAGTAGAGTGTATGGAATGTTGTCAGGCCCAGGGGCAGTGTCACCACACTCTGAAAGGGCAGCACGCAACTCACAGAGGTTGAAATCTAAATTATACGGCTCTCCGCGATGAGAGCGAAAGTCAAGACGCAGCCTCGCCTGACTCCTAGGAAAGGTAGCAAATGGCTGAGTAGGATCCTTTTTGGAGACAGCATAAAAATGATTTGCAAAAGCAGAGGCTACTGCATCTGGTGCAGACACAAGTTCTCCGTGAAGGCGCAACACCAGTGGGGAGGGGGACGAGAACCTACCAGAAATCTTGCGAACGTTTTTCCACACCATAGACATTGGAGTTGAGGATGTAACTGTAGAAACATACGACCTCCACGAGGTATGGCGAGCATTCTTCATGATCCATCTATAGTGAGCACATGCTTTGCGAAACTGTATTTTTAGAAAAACAACATTACGATTGGCAAACGACGGACAGCTGCTTCGTAAGCTCCTGTTGCTATGGAGCAATCATCATTCCACCATGGCACAGGTCTCTGGGAAAAAACACCAGAAGTCTGTGGGATGGAATGAACCCCTGCTGAGAAAATGGTCTTAGTAAAATAACATTTGGCATCATCGATAGTTGAAAAATCAGTAACCCTGTTGGCAAATACACATGATTCCTCAAAGAGAGACCAATCAGCTCTGTCCAGACACCAGCATGGCATATGGGCTGCAGGAACAGAGTGTGTAGGCTGGACCATCACAGGATAATGGTCACTACTATGCAGATCATCAAAACTTCCCAAGAAAAATCAAGGGCACAGTCAGAGGAGGAGACGGTAAGGTCAATGACAGAAAATGTGCCAGTCTGAACATGAAAATGGGTGGGCCTCCCATCATTTAGGACAACCAAATCTAAATCCCCAACCAAAGAGGCAAGATCACCCCGGGGATTTGAAAGTGAGTCACCCCACAAAGGATGGTGGCCATTAAGGTCACCAAGGAGTAGGAAACGGGGTGAAAGTTGGCTAATAAGGGTTTCTAGATCAGCACGTATTACAAGAACAGAAGGTGGAAGGTACAGACAACAGATGGTAAAGCACCTCCCAACGTGCATCTGTACTGCTAGAACTTGAAAGTGGGACTGAATCTCAAGAGAAATAAAGGGGACATCAGAACGGCAGAAAATTGCACATCCACCGCTGTGACCACCAGGAGGAGATGCGTGGAAGACCTCATACCCCCTAATAGAAGGGAACTGTCTATCCCCCACCATTGTCTCCTGAAGACAGACATAGTGGGTTCAGTGCAGAGAGTAATAACTGCAATTCCTCCCAATTTGGCAAGGCACCTCTACAATTCCACTGAAGACAGATTGGTACCGATTGAGCCATACTGATTAGTATTAAATATTATGAACTGAGAAACACCAAGGCTATGTAACTAGCTCGTTGGGAAGGGGGTGAAAGCCCTTCTTCCTAGGCGTGGAGCTTTGCCTCACCAACCGAGAAGACAATGAAGATTTAGAGTTTCCATGGGTGGAAGTACCCTTACCCTGAGACACGTCCTGCCCATTGCCAGAATCAGCCCGAAGCACAGAGACCTTCTTGGAAGACCCACTTGCCCCGTCCTCACACCCACGTGATCGTTCAGCTGGCACCTCGGGGCCAACTGAACCCCTCCCCAACTGAATCAACCAAAGGTTGGCCACTGGGTGACGGATCAGAGGAAGCAAGCGACTGAGCTCTGAGTATCTATAGACCCAGGCCCCACCACACCTGAGCAAGAGGCAGGGACTGGAATCCTGCAAGGGCCATCATGAACACCCAAAGACTTAGATGCCACCACTGGCTGGGTTGTTGAGCGATGAGCCCCCTCAGAATCCTCATGCGGTGCAGAAGTTTGAACCTTAGAAGGAGGGGAGTCACCCAAAAACTCCTCACTCCTCACGCGTTTGAGGTTGGCAGGTGCAACCTCCATCTCTGCACCAGAACTTAAAGCATTAGAAACTGTAGTGGCACACTGTAAAGAAGAGTGAACAACACTAGCAAAGTGAGCAGATGGTACAGGAGCAGCACTTGGTATGGGAGTAGCAGCCGATACAGGAGTATGAGAGAGGCTGTTTTTTTTTGGATATGTCAGGACAAGGAGAAGCATCGTCACGGTCGTCTGATACTATCACATAAGGGTGTTGATCCTCTGTCATTAAAATGGGGGCAGAAACATTAGTTGGAGAAGGCGGGTTATCAACCACCTGACGAGCAACAGGAGCCTCTGCAACATCAGTCTGCAAATCACAGGAGAGAGAAGCAGTAGATGGCACAGACGGAGGCAGAGTCCTAGACACAAGATGCCGCACCGTTGCACTGGAGAGGGCAGAGGCTTAAGAAACTCCGGGCTAGAAATATCGAGTCTGGACTCTCCTTTTTGCCTCAGGAAAGGAAATCTTGTCATGGGTACATATAGATAAAATCTCTTTCTCAAAAGCATAACAAGGACAGTGCTGAGAGGAAGCAGCATGGGCATGCCCACAATGGCTGCATTTAGTAGGCGCCTGGCAGTCACCAGCATGGAAGGAGCGTCCACAAGAAACACATACACCAGGAAGACCAGCTTACATATATCATATCGAAGGAGTTCCCAGGAGTAAATGACTCCTTAACACTGGTTAAAGGTGGTGTGGGGTGCAGAAGTCAAACTGGTGCCAGATACAGAGGTCAGTGACTGTAGATGGGAGCTCTGTTCTGGGGAGGACACCTCAATAAGGAGGCTACCATCCCCTTGGGACAAGACCAAAGGTTCTTGACCACAGGTAGACACAGTTGCAACGTGCAAGTCGAAAATATCAGTATCTAACACTGAGCCAACCGCAGAGGGTTTTAGCACTAGATGCTTTGAATAATTTACTTGCACAGTGCTTTCCAGGCCAAACCTCAGAGCCGAACCAGCCAGACGTGCCTTCCCCCTTGTCCCAGTTGAATGCTGAGGCAGAGGAGGAAAGACCCTGGGGGCCTGGAAAGGCTCCAGAGTGGCAATGATGGAGCCAGATCCTGAATAGTGTCCAGGGGCAGGTGCCAAGGTGTAAACAGCATTTTTAATTGAATTGGCCATATATTAAAAAATGAACTTCATTCCCCCACCCCTCCACCCACCACAGAGCCCAACAATGGGAGGCCGTATGCCAGGGACAGCACCACTAGAGACCCCAGAGGTAGCGGGAGAGTATATGCAGGTAACCACTGGGGGATCCTGGCAAGGGCGACTCCAGGACGACAGGAGCCACCAGGTCCCCCAGTGCCCACTTGACCCTAGCCAACGCATGACCAGCTGATTGACCTGGTCGGGCCCAACCAGGCCGCCCGTCTAGCCAGAATAAAGAACCAAAGAGGTGTATTATTAGCTGCAGGGCGGATCATGCAGCATTGCTCAAGCCCCAGGAGTCCAGTCTCCCAGGATTACGGGACTCCACACACGGCAAACACGTGGGGAGGCAGCAGTTCTGCCCTAGATCGTAAATGGGTAGGGACTAACATCACGAGCAGGTCTCTTCCACCTGTGATGTAGGTGGTGCTTGGTCCACGAGACCGACAAATACTCATCCTTACAAAGGTAGGCATGCCTCCAAAGTAGGTGGCACTGCCAGCCACGCTTCAACCCCCGCCACCACGTCAAGGTGACCTCCCCTCAGTGAGGTCTAGGTCAGGGAACATAAGGTTTAACCTTAAGCTTCCACCACGCAGCAGTGATAACCTCCGGAAAGTAAGGCGGTCAAATGTTAAGATAAGAGTGGACGTGGGGGTTAAAACCCTATCAACTTTCTTTATAATTCTCTGTACTCCTACAACACCCTGAGGAGCCAGCCCCTCTAAGAGGGAAGAATCAGAATTTGAGATCAAGTCAAGAGAATACACAACCCCTCGGGACTGATTAGGACCAAGTGACGAGAGGCAGATACAGGATAACAGGCGACCTTAGTTAGAGACTGGATACGTGAACTCTCCTCTTCATTCCTGGCTTCTAACAATAGAGAACCATCACCCTGCAAAGAGACCTTGGGTGTAAATCCACATGCTGTAACTAGACCACTGTGGATCTGAAAACGGTTCAGGTTCCGGAAGGAAGTATAATCATCCGTTTTGAGGACTATATATTTTGTATAAGAGTGTTTCACAAAGACAACAGGTAAAAACTCGATACAAGGAACATCTAGATTCGCAGTTTTGGCAAATGACCCGGAGGGTACAGTGTCATCGCCGAGAGAGTGACCAGGTGATGCCAACTCGTGCGGCTGGTCACCGACGACACGAGTGGTTAAAGAAGTTTCTGATGTATCCATATATATATTAGCGAGATAAAATGGCACTAGGAGCCAAGGGAAACCGCCTACCAGGGAGTGAGGGGACCGAGCGCGGTCTGATGGGAGTGGGGTACCTCGTCCACAGAGGGTGACCCAAAAAGGACAGCCCATGATGCGAAAGTTCCCTCCCACCAGTGTAAAGACCCCCTTCTCCAACACCCCCCAACCAACCAACTCATGACAGCACCAAGGCGATCCATCTGGAGGGCGGCACCGATGACCCGTACGGGTAACCTACGTTTCGGACAGCGCTTAGTCATACCCCTCACCCACAACCCTACCCTGCCATATGTCATTACATCTGCGGGCAGGCTTGTGGGTTCAGAGGGACACGCAAGCCCCCCCACCACGACAAGGTGGCTGCCCACGGGGGGGATTTTTCCATCGAGCAATTTTACAAACACCTTAGTCCACGGAAAAGGAACTAATTCCGATGTCTGTACATCCAATATACCCAGCCTTACAACTAGGACATGTAAATCTGTAAACATCTGAACATAGAGAAGTAGGCCCTCTATCTTTGTAATTGAAAAAATTCTTTTTCTTAAAGTCACTGGTAAGTATAATCCTAAAATTTACAGAAGGAAAACTGTTTCTTAATTCTTTAAGTACCAGATTGTGAAACTAATAACTAATTATTCCTAAAAGATATTTTTTTCATCCTCAGAAATGTTTTCTGATTTCTGGAAATAATTGGGTGTGTTTCCCAACCAATTTTGAGTAGATTTGTGGATACATATTTAGCGATTTAGCTCAAAAATATGTTTATGCAGCCATCACTCCAGTAAAATAGTTTTGACCTACCCCCAAAGTGCCTCCAATCACCCAAAACGAGTTCACAATTGGCACTACTTTTTATCCTTGAAGTCACGGTTAAAATGACTTATAAGAAGGTGCAATAAGTTCATCGGAAATTAAAAATCCAGCTATTTTCAACACGAATGACACAACAGCTGAGGTCGACGCTCAAGCAACCTGATTTTTTTAGATCCATCATGAACAATAAAACTACGAATATGAGGATACAAATAATGTTTATAAATTTTTTATCTCTGTACGGCTATATATTTACATTCTCCTAACAATAATATCTGATAAACAAAATGTATACAATTTTCTTTTACACGATTTATTGCCTTTCTGAATAATTTCACCGTGGGAAATATGGATAATGATGTAACACGAGCGGTCATACTGTGAAGAAATTCCATTTTCTGAAATTTGATTAGGAGGCTCATGATGACACTTTGAAGCCCAGGTTACCCAGATAAAAATAATATCCGCTTTACTTCTAGACTTCCAAATTGTTCACACGTCTCGAATCAAACGAAATTCTTTGGGCTTAAACCCCTTAAATGCCAGCCTTTCTTACCTGTGAATCTATATCATCCTATGAGTAACCACATTTAGCCTTTTACTTATTTCCCCTTTTTCTCCGAGAAGGAATTTTTTCACACTTACAAATGTTTTCTTAAAATTAAAGGCAAGTGGGAGTTCTTCCAAGCTAATTTAGAGGATATTTGTGGAAGTTGCATACATTGTGCCTTCGCCCTCAATTATGCGGTTTCTTAGGATGACTGAAGTATAATAAATTTGCAATACTCCTAAATCGGATGATTTTACCGTAACGAAACAACTTGTACCATTTTTTTTAACCTGATGTGACCATTGAAAAGGAAAAAAATTCACAAATGTCCCTCTTCCTAACGTAAAAATCCAAACAATCTCCAGACGACATTAATACAGTTGTATCAGTGTTCCTTTAACCTAGACTTTTTTTGTAGCTGCCATGCTCTACTGTATATGTCCACCGATATTTGGAATGATGTTATAAACTGTAATTAAGTATATATCTCGGTATTGCCATGGTTTATACTTTTTTTGTACTAATCTCAATGTGAGAGTCAAAAGTTCATCACTATTCATGATTAGATGTTATCACAGTTTTTGAGCGACTTTACCTTAGAAAATGTGGCTTATGGTGTAACAAAAGCCATCATGATGTGAAAATGTTCCTTTTTTTTTTTTTTAATTCATTCAGGAGGTTCATTGTAATTTTAAAGTGCTTTCGCTTCACATGCAAACGACTACTCATACCAGATTACTCGCTTGTTTCGGTGAGATTCACATGAATTATAACTAATTGTTCTTAGAGATCTCATACGCCAACTCTTTTTATGTGTCAATCGATTTCTTCATCAATGTCTCAAAAATGTGATATTTTTCTTGCGTTTTGAAAAAAATTGGGTGTGTCTCGCTATCAATTTTGAGTACATTTGAGAAAGCTTCATATTAGTGATTTAGCCAGAAAATAAGTTAATACAGCCATCACCACAGTAGAAGAGTTTTGATCTACCTGAAAAGCGGATCCTATCAGCCGTAACAAGTTCACAATTGGCATTACTCTTTATTCATTTAAGGAAATTAAAGGTAAATAAAAAAATAAAAAAAAGCTAATAGACTGATCGGAAATTAAAATTCAGCTAATATCAGCACCCCTGAAACACCAGTTCATGTAGAGGATAATGTATCCTGATTTTTTTAGATCCATCATAAACAATTAGACAATGTGTATGAGGACCCAAGTAATGTTTTTAAATTGTATCATTCAGTATTTCTATGTATTTACTTTTTCCAGATAATACATAACTAACAATCAATACCTAACCAGTTTTCTGACAATCAGTACCTAAACAGTTTTCTTTTAAACGACTCATTGCTTTTCTTAATTATTTTACCTTGGTATATATATATATATATATATATATATATATATATAGAGAGAGAGAGAGAGAGAGAGAGAGAGAGAGAGAGAGAGAGAGAGAGAGAGAGAGATGGAAAATGGTATCAGGCAACCGTTAGCCTGGGAAAATATTGCACTTTTTAAAAATCCGATCACTAGGCTAAAGATGCCACTTGTAAGCCTTAGTTATGTAGGCATAATATAACACAATACTATATGTAACTACTGTATCTAGCCATTGGTAACAATATGTAGAACAGGTAGTTATGTGTGAGTCCTGCATGAAGAGTTAAAGAATACATCCCCTGACCCAGGACTAAGCAAGAATGCTAAACACCTCTGATCATGAGTCGGAAAAGTGACAAACAATTATACACGCACAAACGTACACACACATACGCCCACACACTTTAGCCGGAAGCTAGAGGGAGATATAAGTCCGATTTCACATGTAGGAAGTTTAGAAGATAGGAGAATACAGAGTGAGACAGAGTAGGACAGGAGAGAACAAGAGTTAGACAAGGAGAGAGCGATAGGGAGCAGGAGAGTAAAGTAGGAGGACAGCAGCTAGGACAAACTGCTACTGCTGAGATGTGGGCACCATCCAGCCCTCTTAAGCTACCAAAAGAGGCTGGATGACTCCGTTGCTGATGCCTGTCCAGGATGTAACACAGCACCCCATATTATTAAGCACATTATGGAAGACTGCATTGCACACAATCACCTACGTCAGCAACGCAACATACACTCTTTGAGAGCTCTGTGGGAAAGCCCGGTCTCGGCCATGGCCTTCCTAAGGGACTCGGGGCTGTTCGGCCAGACTGCCTAGGGAACAACAACAACTACTACTACTACTACTACTACTACTGCTGCTGCTAACCATATGCTACAAGGGTCACGCCAAGATCTTAACTTTTATTCAAGTAACTGTCTCACAATAAACTCCGTCGACCCAATTCTGCCTGTTTCATCATCCACTTAAAATACGAAGAGAATAACGGAACAGAGAAGGCCTACATTGATTATCTCCTACACGCCTCACCATTACTCTTCCAAGCGACTCTCCCATTGGCGATTCAACCAAATAACCTTATCTATAGATTTACACCCCTCGGCTACATCTGCCTACACTAACAACGAAACCGAGTGCTGACTCTGTCATACCAGGACCTAACCTACCTCAACCAAACCCTAAGTGACGTGTGTGACGTCTGACCTCCACCACCAGGAAGAGGAGAGCGAGTGTCTTGACCCCAGATGTAATAACATTAAACAAACACCAAGACTGTATCTCCACTGCTATTCTAATGAACTGATTTATTCTAACCAAGGTTGTATTACTTAAAACTTCACCAATTACATAACTATCCATAAAATACTATCACTTAGTTAACGAACCAAGCAATATATATATTTTCATCATCATAAATATTACAAACTACACAGCGAGAGACAATAACACGATTTACACTTACAGATTTGTTTTATAATTTTGATTTTATAAGCAATCAAGAGAAAAGTAAAATATGATTCATTGTGTAATCCCATTATGCTAAGTAAAGTTCCATAATTAGTGCCCAAAAGATCAACATTAACAATGACAAATACCCTGACACAAACACCAGAAAACGATCAACAAAATATAAATTCCAAAACACCATCAGAAACACAAGTACGAGCGGAAAACCAGACTCAGGAAACAATACATACTAGGTAAAGAACAGCAAACAGATGCAATTTACGCTGAAATAAATGATGATGACACTTGGTCAGAAATGTCAAATGTAGATAGTGAATTTTATAAAAATTTGCCTCCATTTTACTATAACTTAGACCATAGAGTATTAAGATCAGGAAAAAATATATATTTTACCTGTAAATGACGATTGGAAGAAAAACACGATAAAGATGGCTAATGTAGATGAAGCAAGTACTACTGCAGTACCTTCTCCACAAAATCCCAGCAAAACTCCATTTCCAGTGTATATTTGTCATGAAGACAATGAACTACCAAAATTCTCTGGTACGGAAAAAGATAAGATTGACGTAAACACACTTACTGAACAGTGTCAGCAGTATTTCAGTAGGAGACACATTACAGATGAGAAAGGATTTTTTTTTTTTTTTTTTTTTTTAGCTAGAATAAATCAGGAACGACGCCCAGCAGGAAATTTGTTACGGTCAGACAAGCTGTTGAGAGCTTCAACATTTGAGCAGTTTAAGACAGAATTCCTCAGGAAATTCTCTGGAGGCAAGAATTTTCTTGGTGGTATAATCCCAGCATTACACAAAATTGTAGACCTACTTAGGCAAACACTCAGGCTTAGACCTAGGGAAGATTACAGCACATATTTCCACCATTAAAAAGACCCTTTTATCTAGCCTAGAAAACTCAGACTGGGTCACATAGGATGGTAATATATCACCAGTGCATGTCGTTGACATCACTGGCTACATAGCAGCTCTATGCCAATTTCCTGACAGGATATTAAAAATTTCAAAAACCATACCATATTATCCAGGGATGAGTTTACTTGACTCCATTTATGAGGTGGAATTAAACTGCAGTAAAGCTGGTGTGACTGACACATCACAGGCAAAGAGGACAGGGATCAAAGAGCCAAAAATCGTAGCAGGGATAAATAAGTCAAGTCCTGGCAAGAACCACAGACAATCTCGACCACTTCAGAAACAAGCACACAGTCAGGTTAGCTCAAGAACTCGTTCCCGCACACCAGGTAACAGGGCGGTACAAAAGACTGAAGTAGACATCGATCGGCACAAAGAGAAGCAAATGGAAGATCACCATAGGTCGAACTCAAGTAACACTGTTATTATTGTGCAAAGACTGGTCACACAAAATCGGAGTGTTACATTAAAACGAAAGAAGATAGGTAAAAGGCAAAAGGTTTCGAGGCATTTTGCAGATATCATGGGTCCACCGGACATTGGACCTCAGATTGTAAAACGATAGAAAAAATGTTAACCATCTATAGATTGGGGGAAGATCGTACCAGCACAAAAGACGACGACACATAAAACACCCAAAAAAGCAGTCAACATATGAAGTCTCTTTGGAAATGAATGCATTTTGGTCTCTGCTTTATGTGTGGAGGAAGAGATTTCATTATTTTTGGATTCTGGCTCACCAGTGAATTTAATAACGCAAGATGAGTTAGCAAGAATTTTTAGGAATAGAGGAAAAGTGACGTTTTTTGAAAACTCAGACTTAAATTTATACACAGTGGACGGTAAAGAAATACCAGTTATCGGTATGATTGAGTTAAACATGAATTTCAGAGATCACAAAATCATTTACTAATTATCAATTAGCGGAGAAATGCTGCTAAAACTAAGGGATGAGAAGAGTTAAAAGAGTCCAGGGCCAAAAGCGCCCCTTGAGAGTCGCTAAAAATAGTAAAAAAATTGTCAGGATGAACAAACACCAACTTCATGGCTAAAATGATGGCTAACAACTCCGCAGTTAAAACTGAGGCAACCAAAGGAAGACTACCTCCACGGCTAAAATTGGGAAATACCACTCCAAAACCAACACCTGATGTGGATTTAGAGCCATCAGTATACACAGGCACAGAACCACCATGAAAGTTCTAAAAATAACCTTAAAAGACACTGAGGAGCGACAAAATCCTTTGAACCTGCAAAGTTACCTTGGACAATATCCAAGGCGCAACCCTCGGGATCCGAACAGGACTGACAAGTACTGCCGACAAACCAAACCCTTCCATTATAACCTAAATCCTATAGCCAAATGTACGAGGCATGCGAGGGTGTCTACTATAACACAAAAGACAAGATTGTTTCATCACACCCTCACATACAAGTGAGTCTGGAAGGCGACGAATCCGGAGCCAGCACCGTACTGCAACAGACTGACGCAGTAGATCTAAGGGAGGCACACCAGCTTCCACCAATAAGCTGGGTATTGGAGAGGACCGAAAAGCCCCAGTTGCAAGGCGAAGACCAGTATGATAGACAGCATCTAGAGTTTTTAGTCTGGATTCTGTGGCAGAGGAATATACCTCACAGGCATATGACAGCTTAGAGGTTACAAATACCTGAAACAAATGCAAGAGTGTCCTTCGACCAGCGCCCCAAGAGGTATGGGACAGAACCCTCAATAGATTGAGAGCCTTCATACATGATGTTTTAAGATTTGCCAAGTGTGAGACCCATGTCAAACGACAATCAAAAGTCAGGCCCAAGAATTTCGTCCCTGTCACACAACGGAGTCTCCTGCCACAAAGCTGGAGATCAGGGTCCGGGTGTACCCCTCTCATCCTACAGAAGTGCATAGCCACAGTCTTTGAACTGGAAAACCGAAAACCCTTGGAAGTGGCCCAGGCAGAAATCTTGTCCAAGGCATGTTGCATCCACTGCTCAATAGCAGGCATGCGGGAGCCAGAAAACCATATAGCTAAGTCATCCACATAAAGGGATGAGGATACCCCAGCAGGAACAGTGTCAATGATACCATTAATGGCCATTGCAAACAGGGAAACACTTAAGACACTACCCTGCGGGACACCTTCCTCCTGGCACAGTGGGGCAGAGAGGGTAGAACCCACACGGACCCGAAATACACGATCAGTCAAGAAGTCTCCAAGCAACACAGGCAGGCGACCACGTAAATCAAAGGCATGAAGTTGTTGGAGGATGCCATGGTGCCAGGCAGTGTCATAAGCCTTCTCAAGGTCAAAAAACACAGCCACAAGATGTTGCTTGGAGGCAAAAGCTTCACAGATTGACGCCTCGAGCCTGATAAGGTTGTCTGAAGTGCACCGTAATTTACGGAAACCACTCTGCGATGGAGAGAGAAAGCAATCCTTCTCCAGAAACCACATAAGCTTCACATTGACCATCTTTTCGAACAGCTTGCACACACATGATGTTAAAATGATAGGAAGATAGTTGGAGACTTGGGAATGGTCTTTACCAGGCTTGGTAAAGGGGAGGACAATACCCAACTTCCAACTCCTCAGAGTAGAGCCCTCACTCCAAACCCTGTTAAAAAGGTCCAATAAAAACAAGTGAATCAGTCGGAAGGTGACGCAGCATAGCATATGGAATATCGTCAGGCCCAGGAGCAGTGTCATGACACTCTGAAAGGGCAGCACGTAGCTCACGGAGGCTGAAATCTAAATTATACAGCTCTCCACCATGAGAGCGAAAGTCAAGACCCAGCCTCTCCTGATTCCTACGAAAGGTGCCAATGGCTGAGAAGGATCCTTTGTGGAGACAGCGTAAAACTGATCTGCAAAAGCAGAGGCTACTGCATCTGGTGCAGACACAAGTTCTCCGTGATTGCGCAACACCGGAGGGGAGGGGGGCGAGAACCTACCAGAAATCTTGTGCACCTTTTTCCACACCACAGACATTGAAGTTGAAGATGTAATTGTAGAAACATACGACCTCCACGAGTTACGGCGAGCCTTCTTCATGACCCATCTATAGTGAGCACGTGCTTTGCGAAACTGTATTTTTATAAAAACAACATTACGATTGAAAAAATACCGACGAGCAGCTGCTTTGTAAGTTCCCTTTGCTATGGAGCAGTCATCATTCCACCATGGCACAGGTCTCCGGGAAAAAACACCAGATGTCCGTGGGATAGAATGAACCCCTGCTGAGAAAATGGTCTTAGTAAAATAACATTCGGCATCATCGATAGTTGAAAAATCAGTAACCCTGTTTGCAAATACACATAGTTCCTCAAAGAGAGACCAATCAGTCCTTTCCAGACACCAGCGTGGCAGACGGGCTACAGGAACAGAGCGAGTAGGCTGGACCACTACAGGATAATGGTCACTACCATGCAGATCATCCAAAACCCCCCAAGAAAAATCAAGGGCACAGTTAGAGGAGGAGATGGTAAGGTCAATGACAGAATACGTGCCAGTCTGAACATGAAGATGGGTCGGCCTTCCATCATTTAGGACAACCAAATCTAAATCCCCAACCAAAGAGGCAAGAAGATCACCCTGGGGATTTGAAAGTGAGTCACCCCACAAAGGATGGCGGCCATTAAGGTCACCAAGGAGTAGGAAAGGGGGTGGAAGTTGGCTGATAAGGGTTTCTAGATCAGCACGTATAACAGGAACAGAAGGTGGAAGGTACAGACAACAGATGGTATAGCACCTCACAACGTGCATCTGTACGGCTAGAACTTGAAAGGGGGACTGAATCTCAAAGGAAATAAAGGGGACATCAGAACGGCACAAAATTGCACATCCACTGCTGTGACCACCAGGAGGAGATGCATGGAAGGCCTTATACCCCCTAATGGAAGGGAACTGTCTGTCCCCCCCATTGTCTCCTGAAGACACACACATAGTGGGTTCAGAGCAGAGAGTAATAACTGCAATTCTTCCCAATTTGCCATGGCACCTCTATAGTTCCACTGAAGACAGATTGGTACCGATTGAGCCATAGTGATTAGTATTAAATATTATGAAATTAGAAAGCTATGTAGCAACCTCGTTGGGAAGGGGGTGAAAGCCCTTCTTCCTAGGCGTGGAGCTCTGCCTCACCAACCGAGACGACAATGAAGATTTAGAGTTTCCATGGGTGGAAGTACCCTTACCCCGAGACATGTCCCGCCCATCGCCAGAATGAGTCCGAAGCACAGAGACCTTCTTGGAAGACCCACATGCCCCGTCCGCACACCCATGTGAGGGTTCAGCTGGTACCTCGGGGCCAACCGAACCCCCCCAAACCAAATCATCTAAAGGTTGGCCGCTGGGTGATGGATCAGAGGGAGCAAGCGACTGAGCTCTATGAGTATCTAAAGACCCAGGCCCCACCACACCTGAGGAACAGGCAGGGACGGGAATCCTAGAAGAGCCATCATGAACACCCACAGACTTAGACGCCACCACTGGCTGGGTTGTCGAGCAAAGAGCCCCCTCAGAATCCTCATGTGGTACAGAAGTTTGAACCTTAGATGGAGGGAAGTAACCCAAAAACTCCTCACTCCTCACTCGTTTGAGGTCGGCAGATGCAACCTCCATCTCTGCACCAGAACATAAAGCATTAGAAACTATAGGGCCACACTGTAAAGAAGAGTGAGCAACAGTAGCAGAGCGGGCAGATGGTACAGGAGCAGCAGTCGGTATGGAAGTAGCAGCTGATACAGAAGTATGAGAGACGCTGTTTTTTTTGGAAATGTCAGGGCAAGGATGCACAGGAAGGACATCGAGAGTTTTGGATGTGTCAAAGCAAAGTGTAGCATCGACACGGGTGTTTGTTACAGGAGGAACCGGAGGAACTGGGATGGGGGAGGCACCCCCAGAGGCTGGAAGAACCACCGCAGAGGGAACACCTCCAGAGACAGGAGGCACCTCCCTAGAGGAAGCACAGCTGCTTCCAGGCTGCACTCCCTCAGTGGAACCCCCCGGGGCAAGAAGGCCGGGAAGTAGAACCCCGAGAATTTGATGGGGCATTGTGTGATGGCAGGGGCACCTGCCGAGTAGCTTTATGGCGAGACAATGCAGCAGCAAAGGTAACCTCAGGGCGAATGAACCGTTCCCTTACCCTGGCCTTTGCCTCAGAAAAGGAAATTTTCTCCTTCGTTCGGACAGAAATGATCTTGTATTCATATTTGTATACTTTGCAATCCCTTGAGGAGGCTGCATGTGCTCTTCCACAGTTCAAACATTTAGAGGGTTGAGAACAATCATCTATACCATGAGAAATTCCACCACAATTTCCACAGACCTCAGGAAGGTCAGACGCTTCCCGCCTGCAAGAACGGCGGACGTGACCAAATCTTTGACAATAATAGCATCCTCTAGGTCGGGGAACATAAGGTTTAACCTTTAGCTTCCACCACGCAGCAGTGATAACCTCCGGCAAGGTAAGACGGTCAAATGTCAAGATAAGAGTGGGCGTGGGGGTTAAAACCCCATCAACCTTCTTCATAATTCTCTGTACTCCTACAACACCCTGAGGAGCCAGCCCCTCTAAGAGGAAAGAATCAGAATATGAGATCAAGTCACGAGAATACATACCCCCGGGACTGGTTCAGGACCAAATGACGAGAGACAGATACAGGATAACCGGCGACCACAGTTAGAGACTGGATGCGTGAACTCTCCTCTTCATTCCTGGCTTCTAACAATAGAGAGCCATCACCCTGCAAAGAGATCTTGGGGGTAAATCCACATGCTGTTACTAGACCACTGTGAATCTGAAAACAATTCAGGTTCCGGAAGGAAGTACCATTATCCATTTTGAGGACTATGTATTTAGTGTAAGAGTGATTTACAAAAACTCCAGATAACAGCTCCATAGTAAGGGCATCGTGATTCGCAGTTTTAGCAGACGACCCTGAGGGTACAGGGTCGTCGGCCAGAGAGTGACCAGTTGATGCCGACTCGTGCGGCTGGTCACCAACCACACGAATGGGTAAAGAAATTTTCTGTGTATCCATACATCAGTGAAATAAAAAAATTGGCACCAAGAGCCAAGGGAAACTGCCTACCAGAAGTGAGGAGATCAAGCGCGATCTGATAGGAGCGGGGTACCTCGTCCCCAGAGGGTGTCCCAAAAAGGACACCCCGTGCTACGAAAGTTTCCTCCCATCAGTGCAAAGACCCCCTTCCCCAACATCCCCCAGCCCAGACACCCAACCAACCAACTAAGGACAGCACCGAGACGATCCCTCTGGAGGGCGGTACCGATGACCCATACGGGTAACCTATGTTTCGGGCAGCGCTTAGTCAGACCCCTCACCCACAACCCTGCCCGCTTGGGAGACCCTGCCAGATGTCGTTACATCCACGGGCAGGTTTGTGGGATCAAAGGGGCACGCAAGCCCTCCCACCACGACAAGGTGGCTGCCCACGGGTGGCGGGTATGGGACAGAACCCTCAATAAACTGAGAGCCTTCATACATGATGTTTTAAGATCTGCCAAGTGTGAGACCCATGTCAAACGACAATCAAACATCAGGCCCAAGAATTTCGTCTCTGTCACACAACGGAGTCTCCTGCCACAAAGCTGGAGATCGGGGTCCGGATGTACCCCTCCCTACAGAAATGCATAGCCACAGTCTTAAACGGGGAAACCCGAAAACCCTTTGAAGTTGCCCAGGCAGAAATCTTGTCAATGGCAAGTGGCATATGCCGCTCAATAGCAGACATGCGGGAGCCAGAAAACCATATAGCTAAGTCATCCACATAAAGGGATGAGGATACCCCAACAGGCACAGTGTCAATGATACCATTGATGGCCACCACAAACAGGGAAACACTTAAGATACTTCCCTGTGGGACACCTTCCTCCTGGTACAGTGGCGCAGAGAAGGTAGAACCCACACGGACCCGAAATACAAGATCAGTCAAGAAGTCTCCAAGCAACACAGGCAGACGACCATGTAAACCAAAGGCATGAAGTTGTTGGAGGATGCCATGGTGCCAGGCAATGTCATAGGCCTTCTCAGGGTCAAAAAACACAGCCACAAGATGTTGCTTGGAGGCAAAAGCTTCACAAATCGACGCCTCGAGCCTGATAAGGTTGTCTGAAGTGCACCGTAATTTATGGAAACCACTCTGCGATGGAGAGAGAAAGTAACCCTTATACAGAAACCACATAAGCTTGACATTGACCATCTTTTCGAACAGCTTGCACACACATGATGTTAAAGTGATAGGGCGATAGTTGGACACTTGGGAATGGTCTTTTCCAGGCTTGGGAATCGGGAGGACAATACTCAATTTCCAACTCCTCGGAATAGAGCCCTAACTCCAAACCTTGTTAAAAAGGTCCAATAAAAACTGAAGTGAATCAGTCAGCAGATGATGGAGCATAGCATATGGAATATCGTCAGGTCCAGGAACAGTGTCACCACACTCTGAAAGGGCAGCACGCAGCTCACAGAGGCTGAAATCTAAATTATACAGCTCTCCACCACAAGAGCGGAAGTCAAGACCCAGACTCTCCTGATTCCAATGAAAGGTAGCAAATGGCTGAGAAGAATCCTTTTCGAGACAACATAAAACTGATTTCCAAAAGCAGAGGCTACTGCATTTAGTGGAGACAAGTTCTCTGTGAAGGCGCAACACAGATGGGGAGGGGGGCAAGAACCTACCAGAAATCTTACGCACCTCTATCCACACCATAAACATTGGAGTTGAGGATGTAAACGTAGAAACATATGACCTCCACGAGGTATGGTGAGCTTTCTTCATGATCCATCTATAGTGAGCACGTGCTTTGCGAAACTGTATTTTTAGAAAAACAACATTACGATTGGCAAAATACCGGCGGGCAGCTGCTTCGTAAGCTCCCGTTGCTATGAAGCAGTCATCATTCCACCATGGCACAGGTCTCCGGGAAAAAACACCAGAAGTCTGTGGGATGGAATGAACCCCTGCTGCAAAAATGATCTTAGTAACATAACGTTTGGCATCATCGATAGTTGAAAAATCAGTAACCCTGTTGGCAAATACACATAGTTCCTCAAAGAGAGACCAATCAGCTCTGTCCAGACACCAGCATGGCATATGGGCTGCAGGAACAGAGTGAGTAGGCTGGACCATCACAGGATAATGGTCACTATTATGTAGATCATCCAAAAACTCCCAAGAAAAATCAAGGGCACAGTCAGAGGAAGAAACGGTAGGGTCAATGACAGAAAATGTGCCAGTCTGAACATGAAAATGGGTTGGCCTCCCATCATTTAGGACAACCAAATCTAAATCCCCAACCAAAGAGGCAAGATCACCCCGGGGATTTGAAAGTTAGTCACCCCACAAAGGATGGTGGCCATTAAGGTCACCAAGGAGTAGGAAAGGGGGTGAAAGTTGGCTGATAAGGGTTTCTAGATCAGCACGTATTACAAGAACAGAAGGTGGAAGGTACAGACAACAGATGGTATAGCACCTCCCAACGTGCATCTGTGCTGCTAGAACTTGAAACTGGGACTGAATCTCAAAAGAAATAAAGGGGACATCAGAACGGCAGAAAATTGCACATTCACCGCTGTGACCACCTGGAGGAGATCCGTGGAAGACCTCATACCCCCTAATAGAAAGGAACTATCTGTCCCCCACCATTGTCTCCTGCAGACAGACATAGTGGGTTCAGAGCAGAGAGTAATAACTGCAATTCCTCCCAATTTGGCAAGGCACCTCTACAATTCCACTGAAGACAGATTGGTACCGATTGAGCCATACTGATTAGTATTAAAAATTATGAACTGAGAAACACCAAGCCTATGTAACTAGCTCGTTGGGAAGGGGGTGAAAGCCCTTCTTCCTAGGCGTGGAGCTCTGCCTCACCAACTGAGAAAACAATGAAGATTTAGTTTCCATGGGTGGAAGTACCCTTACCCTGAGACACGTCCCGCCCATTGCCAGAATGAGTCCGAAGCACAGAGACCTTCTTGGAAGACCCACTTGCCCCGTCCTGACACCCACGTGATCGTTCAGCTGGCACCTCGGGGCCAACTGAACCCCTCTCCAACCGAATCAACCAAAGGTTAGCCGCTGGGTGACGGATCAGAGGGAGCAAGCGACTGAGCTCTGAGTATCTAAAGACCCAGGCCCCACCACACCTGAGGAAGAGGCAGGGACTGGAATCCTGCAAGGGCCATCATGAACACGCACAGACTTAGATGCCACCACTGGCTGGGTTGTTGAGCGATGAGCCCGCTCAGAATCCTCATGCGGTGCAGAAGTTTGAACCTTAGAAGGAGGGGAGTCACCCAAAAACTCCTCACTCCTCACGCATTTGAGGTTGGCAGATACAACCTCCATCTCTGCACCAGAACTTAAAGCATTAGAAACTGTAGTGGCACACTGTAAAGAAGAGTGAACAACACTAGCAAAGAGAACAGATGGTACAGGAGCAGCACATGGTATGGGAGTAGCAGCCGATACAGGAGTATGAGAGTGGCTGTTTTTTTTTGTTTTTTTTGGATATGTCAGGACAAGGAGAAGCATCGTTATGGTCGTCTGCCACTATCGCATAAGGGTGTTGGTCCTCTGTCATTAAAATGGGGGCAGAAACATTAGTTGGAGAAGGCGGGTTATCAACCACCTCACAAGCAACAGGAGCCTGTGCAACATCAGTCTGCAAATCATAAGAGAGAGGAGCAGTAGATGGCACAGATCGAGGCAGAGTCCTAGAGACAAGATGCCGCACCGATGCACTGGAGAGGGTAGAGGCATAAGAAACTCCAGGCTGGAAATATCGAGTCTGGATTCTCCTTTTTGCCTCAGGAAAGGAAACCTTGTCATGGGTACATATAGATAAAATCTCTTTCTCAAGAGCATAACAAGGACAGTGCTGAGAGGAGGCAGCATGGGCACACCCACAATGGCAGCATTTAGTAGGCACCTGACAGTCACCAGCATGGAAGAAGCGACCACAAGAAACACATACACCAGGAAGAGCAGCTTGCATATGGCATTTCGAAGGAGTTCCCAGGAGTAACTGACTCCCTTACACTGGTTAAAGGTGGCGTGGGGTGCAGAAGTCAAACTGGTGCCAGATACAGAGGTCAGTGATTGAAGATGGGAGCTCTCTTCTGGGGAGGACACCTCAATAAGGAGGCTATCATCCCCTTGGGACAAGACCACAGGTTCTCGACCACAGGTAGACACAATTGCAAGGTGCAAGTCGAAAATATCAGTATCTAACACTGAGCCAACTGCAGAGGGTTTTAGCACTAGATACTTTGAATAATTTACTTGCACAGTGCTTTCCAGGCCGAACCCCAGAGCCTAACCAGCCCGACGTGACTTCCCCCTTGTCCCAGTTTAATGCTGAGGCAGAGGAGGAGAGTCCCTGGGGGCCTGGAAAGGCTTCGGAGTGGCAATGATGGAGCCAGATCCTGAAGAGTGTTCAGGGGCAGGTGCCACGGTGTCAACAGCTTTTTAAGTTGAATTGGCCATATATTAAAAAATGAACTTCATTCCCTCACCTCTCCACCCACCACAGAGCCCAACAATGGGAGGTCGTATGCCAGGGACAACACCACTGGAGACCCCAGAGGTAGCAGGAGAGTATACGCAGGTAACCACTGGGGGATCCTGGCAAGGGCGACTCCAGGACGACAGGAGCCACCAGGTCCCCCAGTGCCCACTTGACCCTAGCCAACGCATGACCAGCAGATTGACCTGGTCGGGCCCAACCAGGCTGCCCGTCTAGCCAGAATAAAGGACCAAAGAGATGTATTATTAGCTGCAGGGCGCATCATTGCTCAAGCCCCAGGACTCCAGTCTCCCAGCATTACGGGACTCCACGCAGGGCAAACACGTGGGGAGGCAGCAGTCCTGCCCTAGATGGTAAATGGGCAGGGACTAACATCACCAGCAGGCCTCCTCCACCAGTGATGTAGGTGGTACTTGGTCCACGACACTGACAAATGCTGAACCTTATAAAGGTAGGCATGCCTCCAAAGTAGGTGGCACTGCCAGCCACGCTTCAAGCCCTACCACCACGTCAAGGTGACCTCCCTCAGTGGGGTCTAGGTCGGGGAACATAATCGCCGTATTCTTAAAAATAATTCCTTCCCTAAACCTTTCCTTCCCTTTGAAGGATTTTTCTTTCCCTTCTCTATGATTAAAGATTTCCTTGGAAGGGAAGGGAATATTTCAGGTTGGTAGCCCTGCTGACCAAACCTGAGCCTGCATCTCAACGGTTGGTATGCCGGAACTTGGGAATGTAAACAAAGTCATGCTGCCACCACTGCCTTCCACACGTGTGTAGCAGTAGCGAAGTGTGAACGTGCCTGGACCTTCCTCCGCATTATTTCTAATATTACAAATTCTGAAATGGACCACAGCAATATACCATCAAGAAGGCAGCCTCCACTCACTAGACCAGCTTTGGAGTTATTGATTTCACTAGTGGCGATGTTCCCTATAATAAATGACCGCTGCTCGGATGGGCGGGCAGTGACAAAGAAGGTGGAGGCCTGGGAGAAGGTGGCCTCCCTATTCAATTCGTCTGGTGTGGTGGGTGCTCCCCGACAAGTGAAACAACTGCGATAGGCTTGGGATCGTTTAAAAACAAAGTAAGTAACATGGGTTTCTTCTACTGCCAAGTTATGTCACATTTTGAGTGTCACCTCCATTTGGTAACCATGCACCAGAAATGTTAATGTGGTATCGTTATGTGATAAAATACAGCTCAGTAACTCACAGTACCCAGAAGAAAGTAGAAAATCTATTGTACTGACACTTCTTTGACCCAGAGACCCTAATTTACCAGTCGACTTTTGGAATACGTAAGAATTGTAAGTTTAGTATGGTTAGAGGATAGAAAAGACAACTCAATAACTCTCACAGTACCAAGAAGAAAGTAAAAAAATCCATTGTATTGACACTTTTATTTGACCCAGAGACCCTATCTTACCATTTTACTTTTGGGGAATGCATAAGAAATGTCAGTTTGGTATTGTTAGATGATAAGAAATAAATCAGTAACTCTTACAGTACCAGGAAGAAAGTATAAAATCCATTGTATTGACACTTTTCTTTGAGCTGGAGGCTTCTTTACCAACTGACTTATGAATATTTTTCATGTAGGCCCTATATCATCTATAGCTATGGTCACACTCAAAGTAACAGTAATACTTCTCGAAGTTAAACCAATCATTCTCTCACACCAATGTAAATAAAAACAATTTAGAGATACTGTGTACCTTAACAGAACATATCATGTATTGGACCTTGTATATTGTATGAAATATGTTTCAAGAGTGATATGAAATATTACCTTAATGTTTGCTCCACAAACCGTGCAGCTACTGTTTTTCTGGTGCGGAAAAAAAGCACTAATTTAAAAAAATAATGTGACCATACCTTTAACCAATAAAAATTGCCAGATCATAGGAAACAAATTTGAACACCTGAACAAATACAAACTGAACATAATACTGTATTAGGAATGAAATGTTAGGTTTTGTGAAGTTATCATGCATGGACTTTGATTTTATTTGTTACTATGTTTATTTATTTATTGGTCATTTCTTGATTTTTCAAGGCAAAGGCAGAGCATGATAACTATAAAACTGAAGTAAAGAAGACTGGTGGTGGTGCTCCACCGCCTGACTATGACAACAGAACCGAGAACGTCATTGGCCTTATTAAAGCCGAGGTGGAGGATCTTGGCAATAATTTTGATTCTGATGGCCGGAGAGGTAATGCTGGTTGTCCTTTTTGTGCTACCCCAGTTTGTCTCGTTTTATCTTTGCAGTTTCATAATATTTTCCTCGACTTCCCTTGCATTCACTACAATCATCATCAGCCTATAACATCTCATGGGAGTCCTTTTCAAAATCCATCTATGAAGCTATTTGTGTCAGTCCTGCACTTTTGTTGTATACCATACGTGTCATCATATAACATCAAGAAATCCTTAGGTGAGTCATGTTGATGTGTAATTAGGGCAGATTAACTTTAATATTTAATAGCAGGCTGTTTACCCATTATTTCAATATTTGCAGCACAACAGGAAGATGGACCTGGAGAAGAGATTCAGTTGGTTGTGGCGGCCAGTGACGTGGATATCGTCGATGATGATGAATATTATCCTTCCCAGGACAGTTCCTTTCAGAGCCAGCCACAACACACTGTGACACCACCAGTTCCTTCCACCTCTTCCACCGGGTGTGTGAGGCTCAGGCAAGAGTCACAATCCCCAACACCTCGTAGAAAAAGGTACCGCATGTTGAAATTCGAAGGTGAACATCGTGAACCTTCCACGGCAAACAGAGACTTCGTTGAGCAGGCGATGGCAACAGAGATGGAAACTCTTAAATGTAAACAAAATGATACCAAAGCCAGATTAGAAAAAAGTACTATATCCAAGGATTTCGAAGCTTGGAGGGTGGAAATGGAAATGGAAATGGATTTGTTTAGAATCAGAAAGAGAAAAGAAGAAGAGGAGTTGGAGGCTGCTGTGTTAAAAAAGAAGGCTGTATTATTGGACAAGGAGGCAGCACATTATAAAAGATTATATTACATGAAGAAATATAAGGAAATTTCAGCCGATGAGGCTTGAGTAGGTGGTTAGTCCTTTTTAGTTGTTCAGTATTATTACTGTAATTCTTATAATAATAATGTGTAGTGTTTAGGCTGTGATTGTAGTGATAGGGTAACATAGTATAGTCATTTATCTGTGATGTCAGTAATATAGGAACATTGTAGTGTCGTAGAATAATGTTGTGTAGTGTTGAGGCTGTTATTCCAGTCTTATGGTAACATAGTATAGTCATTTATCTGTGATGTTAGGAATAAAGGAATATCTTAGTGCCTTATAATAATGTTGTGTAGTGTTGAGCTGTGATTCTAGTGCTAGGGTAACATAGTGTAGTCATTTATCTGTGTTGTTAGTATTAAAGAAATATCATAGTGCCTTATAATAATGTTGTGTAGTGTTGAGCTGTGATTCTAGTCTTATGGTAACATAGTGTAGTCATTTATCTGTAATGTTAGTAATATAGGAACATTGTAGTCTCGTAGAATAATGTTATGTAGTCTGGAGACGGTGATTCTAGTGTTATGATTGCATAGTGTAGTCATTCACCTATGAAGGTATTGTTGGGTAAGAGCTGTGATAGCTGTTTTGCTGCAACATACAGTATTTTAGGCTGTGATAGTTTTATGCAAACAGACAATATTGTAGTCATCAGCCATGGGTGACAATGCATTGTCTCTTGAGGCCATGGTACAAGTATTATGCGACATAATTCCAAAGCTGTGATAATATTGTGCTTTTTGTCTTGTAAGTAGGTGGTTGTGAATCTGTAGCACTCAGGTGAATTTTGGTCTATTTGCAGCTGTATTGTTGTGTAATTCTTTGTTATGTATTATGGTTCTGAGGGAAGAAGTGCCAAAGTCCAGTGCAAAGCTGGATCATCAGCATGGTTTTGAGAGAGATGGCAGATTGTTGTATGTTTTTTTTTTTTTTTTTGTAGTGTTGAGGCTTTGTTTTGGTATTGTAAAGGTGCAACACATTTGGTGTTTTTGTGTAGCCTTTCATGTATTATTATTACTTTTGGTTATGTTACGTTGTTTTTTATGAATGGAGTGTAGGCATTGTATAAGTGAGATGATGGTGCTTAAATATACAAAATTACCTGAGACACTTGTTTCCTTCCAGCCACCCCCTTTTTTTTTTTTTTTTTTAATTATAAGATACTTCACTACTGGCATTTCGCTTCAGCTTATCATAGAATGCGTCCTCATCTCAAGTGCTGAGTTGTAAAAGAAACAGTTGATTTTAACAATGCCAGCCACCAAGCTATATCAAAAACGTACACGTCAAGAAATCTGAGGTAAGAAAAATGTTCGGTTTACTGGGTTAGGTATGTTAGGACTCCATATTATAATTACAAATCATAATAAATAGATAGATAAATAGATAGAGAGACAGATAGAAGCAGGAAGTCGGATGATGAGAAGGTACTGTGTCTGCAAGAATCGAGCAATGCTAAACATGCTTACACACTCTTAACTCAAGGAATGCTTTATAGCCACACGACAGCGCCTAGTGACCATACACACACATACACACATACTTACACACAGGCTTCTAGAACTTTCCAACCACAGGGAACACACGTGACACAACTCCTGCTACACCAGAATTTAGGAAAGAGAGCTCAGAAGGAAGCTAACCATAGAACAGACAGGTCGCAGGGAGAAGGGCTTACCAACTTGAGAGAGAGACAGAGAGAGCGAGACAGAGAGATAGCTAGCGGGACTCTACTTTATACTTCGCTCTGTGTGAGAGACTTGTTAATATTTCCAAGACAAATAAAAATAGTCCCATACTATTCTTTACCTCTCCTGTCACTACATGACAAATGGGAAAGAAGATTATCTACTTACAAAGCTACTCAAGTATAACAACCGCTCGTCCACAAGTCTAATATATATATAACTCCACTACAAGAAACTACAAAGTTTTTTATGACATTTGGTGGCAGCAAACGTATACGAACCTCGTCTACGAATCAACAGTGAATTCCTACAAAATATCAAGATTGAAAACAAAAAAAATACCTCTCACAACCAACAACACAACCAGCTCCTGACAGTTCTCTCTAACTCCCCCTCCGTCTCCCCGATCATCACGCTGATGTAGAGGTGAAGAGGTCACAGGACGCCTTTCAAGTAGTTTAACAATATATTGATACAAACAATCTTGCAACTTCTACGACGAATTTGCGAACTACAACCATCTACAATCAACTACAAGTAACAACTCTACGAGTCGTCTGTATAATCTTCTACACGCACCTACAAGTAGTGGCAGTCTTCATCCCACAACGAGTAAATCACAAGAGAAAAGGACCGAGAAAACATCGACAAAGAAAAACAAAACAAACAAACGATGAATGAGACACGACTCATAACTCATAACCACCAGACCTCACCCTCCTCTCTCTGCTACATCCATCTAACTCCCACCGCTTACACAGGTGTGAAGAGGTCAAGACGACGAAGCAAATACCAAGTCCATATTCACAACTCATCTTACTCGTCTTCACTCAAGTTACTCATCGCTACTCATTCACCCACCACAGCTACCAGTGTGGGAAGTCGACGTCATCATGCGTGCTTGCTGAAAATACGCCACGTCGGTCAACACACCACCTGCACCACCACTCACACCATTCCCACCACGGTAAAAATTAGTGAGTTACATAGTTACTTCATTTATACAATACACAGTGATAGACAATAAGCTTCTGCACAAACATATAAAACCTGCTGTATAGTTACAGCTTAAATACACATACTTCAGTTGTCTGCATAACTCAAACACTAAATAATCACCAACAATAAATATTCTACACTGTATATATTCATTCATTTATTATAACATTTATTTACTACCAACGAGTGTTACCATTTATACCTACATAAAATACGTGTTTCATACATACAGCTATACGTTATTATATCTACAAAGTGATAAAGAAAATATACCATCACGGTTACTCAGTGAGGGATTTAAAGAACTGTATTAAACATTTATTAATTAAAGCTACCTAGTGGAAACATATAAATTAAGTTACAAGGTAAACTAGAGAAAAAAAAATGGCCAACACAAATGACCTTAGCAAGAGTGAACATCTGCAACACAATCGTGAAGACAATGATTTCCACACAGTGCTGACACACATATTACCCACGATAGGTACAAGTGAACAACAAGTCAGTGTATATAGT
Source organism: Coenobita brevimanus (assembly GCF_032717465.1). Lineage (NCBI taxonomy): Eukaryota > Metazoa > Arthropoda > Malacostraca > Decapoda > Coenobitidae > Coenobita > Coenobita brevimanus. The sequence continues at coordinate 10,311,448 of NC_136973.1, read as the reverse complement.
TAATACTGTATATAGTGCATATATATTTTTTTTTATAAAATAACAAAATATGGGACTATATATTATCATTTTCAGTAATACCTGTGCAATATAAACTAAACTTTAAAAAAGTATCCCAAGGAAATTAGCCAGTAATTATGCAACCATGAACAACATAGAAAAAACGTACACAAGCGAAGAAAAACAAACTATGGAAAATCAATACATACAAAAAAAAAGAAAAGAAAAGAAAAGAAAGAAGAAAAAGTAAGAAAGAAAAGAGAGAGAAATGGAGTATGATCACATAACAAACAAATGAAAATAAGTGTAAGTGTTACTACAAATGCCAAAATACCACATAAACTACAAACAAAAAAGCAAACGGTTGTCTGCACGAGCCAGTGGCATGTCACATCATCACTATCATCGACCGCAGCATGACCGGATTCATATGTCAGGACTGCAATTATTACAATTATGTAACGACAAACGATTGCCTTATATATGTTACACTTGCTACAATTATGTAACTACAAACGATATGTAACAATTATGTAACTCCATATTATAATTATGTAACGACAAACGATTGCATTATGTTACACTTATTACAATTATGTAACTACAAACGATATGTAACAATTATGTAACGACAAACGATTGCATTATGTTTCATTTGCTACAATTATGTAACTACAAACAATATGTACCATTTATGTAACAGTTGCATTAACAAGATGTAACTTTTATGTAACTTTAACTACAATTATGTAACTACAAACGATATGTAACAATTATGTAACGACAAACGATTGCATTATGTTACACTTTGCCAATTAACAGTTGCATTAACAAGATGTAACTTTTATGTAACTTTAACTACAATTATAAGGCCAAGACACTTATGTAACAGTTGCATTAACAAAATGTAACTACAATTATAAGGCCAACACAATTATGCATTACCACAATATTTTGTAACAATTCATAAAATGTTACAATTATGTATTACCACAATGTTAGTACAATATTATAAGTCATACAACTATAGCACAATTCTGTATTACCAGTATCATCATACAAGTTAGGTGAAATATTAGACATTACTAAAGTGATAACTCAATATGTAATGTATAACCTAGCAGTATTACCATTGCACAATTATATGCGTATGTCTGTTATACATACACATCTCACAAAATGTATACAACTTGTTTAAAATGTAATATTACTGGATAATTGCTATTTACTATGAATATTATATGTATACAATATTCATACAATTATGTTACTTTTACAATATTATGTATTTCACTTAATTAGCTAATAAGTTCATTATAATGTGTATATAATATGTATTAATATATTATGACTAAAGGTGAATGTAGGGAAGAGTAAAGTGATGGTCTTTGAGAGAGGTGAAGTCAGTGAATGTACAGCGAGGTTGGATGGTGAGGAATTGGAAAATGTGAGTACGTTTAAGTACTTGGGTAGTGTGATGAGTAAGGATGGAGGTTTGGAGGGTGAAGTGCTTGAAAGGGTACAGCAGGGAAGAAAGGTTGCTGGTTCTTTGAAAGCAGTGATAAGAAACAGGGAAGTGAGCATGGAAGTGAAAAAGTTACTACATGACAGTATTGTGATACCAACTCTAACGTACGGAAGTGAAGCTTGGACGTTGTTGGAAGGACACAAGTCAAGAGTGAGAGCAGTGGAAATGAGTTATTTAAGAGGAGCCTGTGGAGTCACATGGAGAGACAGGCTGACGAATGAGGATATAAAGGAGTGTTGTGGTGTTGATGTGGATGTGATAGGAAGCGTTATGAGGAACATACTGAGGTGGTTTGGCCATGTGGAGAGGATGGAGGGTGAAAGACTGACGAAGAGAGTGTATGTGAGTGAGGTGGAGGGGGAAAGAGGGAGGGGGAGGCCGAGGATGAGATGGAGGGATGGGGTGGAGAGGTATATGAGAGAGGGGGGTGTGAGTTGGGAGCAGGGGAGTGAAATGGCGGGGGACAGGGCGACTTGGAGGCGATTTGTTTGTGGCCACCCCAAACGGGATTGAGGCGTCTGGCAATAGATAGATAGATAGATAGATATTATGACTATTAACTGTCGATGGTACGCCATTTTCGCGTGACCGAGCATATGTTAGGACTCCATATTATAAATACAAATCATAATAAATAGATAGATAAATAGACAGATAGAGAGACAGATAGAAGCAGGAAGTCGGATGATGAGAAGGTACTGTGTCTGCAAGAATCGAGCAATGCTAAAAATGCTTACACACTCTTAACTCAAGGAATGCTTTATAGGCACACGACAGCGCCTAGTGACAATACACACACATACACACATACTCACACACAGGCTTCTAGAACTTTCCAACCACAGGGAACACACGTGACACAATTCCTGCTACACCAGAATTTAGGAAAGAGGGATCAGAAGGAAGCTAGCCATAGAACAGACAGGTCGCAGGGAGAAGGGCTTAGCAACTTGAGAGAGAGACAGAGAGAGCGAGACAGAGAGATAGCTAGCGGAACTCTATACTTCGCTCTGTGTGAGAGACTTGTTAATATTTCCAAGACAAATAAAAATAGTCCCATACTATTCTTTACCTCTCCTGTCACTACAAGACAAATGGGAAAGATTATCTACTTACAAAGCTACTCAAGTATAACAACTGCTCGTCCACAAGTCTAATATATATATAACTCCATTACAAGTAACTACAAAGTCTTTTATGACAGGTAAACTATGCAATGAATTATAATCCACCTTTATTTGGTTAATGAAACAAGATATTGGGTCTTGTCGTTTATCTAAGTCATTGCATAGGTAAACTATGCAATGAATTATAACCCATCTTTATTTAGTTCACGGAACAAGATACTGTATTGGGTCTTGTCTTTTATCTAAGAATATGAAACAGTTGGACTGATCTGTTGTCCCAAGAAAAACTGCTCACAACAACTGGTATGTGTATCAGAGGAAGTATGGCATGAGCCGCCAGTGATTGAAGGTCAACTCTTACTGAAAATACTCCTTATGCTCTTCCTTATGTCTCCTATATTTACTGCTCCATGGGGAGATGAACGTTATATTGTGAATTAATATGGAATAACTGGCTTAACTACCAGTTGTGATTAATATCAAGAAAAGTTTGTGCAAACTTGGAGGAAAGGAAATTAAGTGAGAACAACAGGGAAAAATGAAACACGACTTAACATTTAAAGAATCTCCAAAGAGAAGCTGTGAATTTATTATTACATCAAAATGATTGCTTCCATTACCAACAAAAACTAAAGTAAATTCACTCAAACGCAATCAAACTAATGAAATCTTTTAAAACTAGAAAATACTGGTAAATGGAGGAATATGGAGTCACGGCACTGTGACAGAGACTGGGTTGATTTGCTAATTGGTCAGCTCACAATGGTCTGTGGTACGTCCACCTCTGGGGCTGCCAGCTGCAGGGATATGGTGGTGCAGAACTGCAAAGAAGGCTGGATAATCTCTCGGTGATCACTGCTACTTGCACACTCCATCGAATACGTCCTTTTCTCGTAGTGCCCAGCACTAACTGACTGTGTTTCTCCCTTCTGCAGACTTAAGCGTGTGAAATTTGATAGGAGGTAATAGATGTATCCTAACTCAGGCACACACGATTCACACTGTGGTGTATATACTATCCTGCTACAGGGGGAAATCACTGTCGTCCGTGAGCGTAAAAACCTCGTATTTACGTTAATGACTGTAAGCTTGAGGGAAAAAACTCCGTGACGACAGGGAAAAATCCTGTACTCAGGTTAAACTGAGCGAAAGTTTGCTCTTGATTTTAACACAACAAATTGTTATGTAGCATGGTGTATGTAATACATGGTGTAGGTGTGACAGTTGTAGTGTATCTGTACCTGCATGTAGAATGGTGTACAGTAATATAAAATAATAGAGATGACGCGGGTAGACAAGACACGGCAAAGATCAGCTGACATACATGGCAGAACTGCAACGTCCATCGCTGTACCTATGAAATAAATCAAGGTGGAGCATCAATAGTGTCAGTGGGAAAAAACATCTACAATACAATTACGCCTCCCCCCAATAGTTAACACATAGGCTAACAGTGAGCTATGGCTATCAAGACATTAACCAGAAAATGTATGCTTCTGCTTGGCTTAAAAACAGCACTGAACGGCTAGTTTCTTCCTGGCAAAACTCTACATCTCAATTAACTGGAGAACAAGCTGTTCCCTGGTTAATACATAGGCACAGTGTGGATATGAGGGGTGGAGGTCAAGAGCCTTGCCTGGCGCTTTCAAGGGAGATAGCAGTCAATCAAGCCCCAGCTCCTTCTCTCCACTGCGAGACCATGCTTCACAGCTAATCCACTCCCTGCAGCATTGACCCCTGGTACGTTAAAAAGATCCCGAAGGGTGCCAACTAACTAACAGGGCCCTCAGTGACCCACAGCCCGTTACAGGTCGAAAGTGAGAGTAGTGACCATTAACTCAGGGCTATCCATGCTTATGTTCCTAGTCTATGTACTGTCCTGCGGTATTTGTTCCTCCACACTTGAAGAGACATTTTACTCTTCACTACCTTTTATGACAAATTCACTCAGGTCAAAAGTGCGAACAAGAGCATTACGTTTGGCTTGCCCTTGTATATTTCCAATTTCATTCTGAACTGGGACATCAATATATTCTTGGAAATTATTCTGACCCACTTCCATCATATCTTCCAGATCTATTACCCTAGTCATTATTGCCATGTTGTGAAGGACAACTGAAGCAACAATAACTGCCTTGGTGGTGTTTAAGTTTGTCCTCATGCCCTTACCCAAACATGAGAATCTTCTCTTCAACACTCCAAATGCCCTTTCTTCTGTATTTCTAGTTTTTATGTGGCTTGCATTGTAGCGTTCCTCATGGTGATTCTGAGGTTCAGGGATGGGTGTTAATAAGTAAGTTTTGCACTGGTATGCACTATCCCCAAGAAGGGGACCTTGATATGTTCCTTCTTGTAGTGTCTGACAAACAAGGCTATTTCGGAATATCCTACTATCGTGAACGCTTCCTGGCCAACGTGCAACAATGTTATAAAATGTCAAATCTGGTCTGCAGATACACTGAACATTAAGAGAAAAGAACCCCTTTCTACAACGGAAAATTTCAGAGTTACCACATGTTGGTCTTTGAATAGGTATGTGGGTGCAGTCAATGCAACCAATAACGCCCAGCATTCCACCGATAGTAAAAAATGCCTCCTTAGTCCTTTGGAGGCCTTGGCCTTCGGGAAACTTCACATACCGTTCCCTGAGCCCAGCAACAGCACGTGACACTTTGTGCAAAGCATCGGCTCACAGTTGGTTGTGAGACACTGTAGCAGTCTCCCATGACATTCTGGTGGCTGCCAGCAGCCATGCAGCCCAGTGCAATTAGCACTTGAAGATGAGGAGGCACAGATGAACCTGGAAAACATATCTAACACTATTTACACAATGTACAATTTGTGACTGTATATGTTATTTATATGAACAGCATAAAAAGTCAGACAGCAAATAATGAAAAGTTCACTGAAAAGTTACGTTAGGAAACATTAACTGGTCATTTAACACATTTTGACTCATGATGTTACTCAACAGACATTTGCCAATGACCTTCCATTATCGTATTAAGCAGTTCCATTGTCTAGTGTCAGGTCAGAGTAAATTAAAAAAAAAAAAAAAAAAAAGAAAAGGCACCACCAAAAATTTCATGAGATTCTTTGACTAGACTGTGGGCTTATAAATGTACCACATGTGGACCCACCTAGGCATAACATAAAAACCATCCTCCTAAATTCACTATTAGCAACCTTGATTGTTGTTTCGTTCTGTTATTATGAGAAGTAACCTTCTAAGAATGACATTCGCACTTATCACACAAGTTTGAAGATGCATACGTATGGTGTACAACATGGAAGTACCCGAGTAGAAATACTCAGCCCAAGGTAACAGTAACTCCATGTGCAACCCAAAGTGATGCCATGATAGCATGACCAGTACAGTATTAACTACTGAAAGTCATTCAATCAAATGAAAATTGTTTTACAAGACAAATATGAGTGTTAGTTACCTCAGAACTACACTATGAGGTGCCATACAATGTGCTATGAATTCTTACCTCCCCTGTCACGTGCTGCTGGGAGCCGATTCTCAATTTCATGAATCAAGTCACGGACCGCGTGTTTTGGCAGACGAAACCTCTCAACGAATTCCTCTGCAGACATTGCCTGGAAAGGATCCATCCTGTCCACAACAATTCTTCGGAGACGTCGCCTCCTTGGACCCGCATGAAGGAGTGCCTCCCACCTCCGGACATTATCCTAAGGGGTCTCCAATTAAGGGAGTTGAAATTCAGCAATTTCAGGATGATCAGCCATGTTTTCTCTGCAACCGAAAACTTTCTGATTACTATGATTATCAACAAAAATATATTATACAGGTGTTTTATGAAGTATTTTGACAAGATCAGCTTTTACTAGAGAATGACAGACAGTGAGTGGGAATGAAATCAGCAGCGTCATGCCAGAAGAAACTGTCCTAAACCAAAAGTATAACTAAACCTAACCTAACCTGCCAGCTTTACCGTACCCCACAAATTAGCCAAACCTAAAGTAACGTCTGGTTTGGAAACAGGAAATGAAATCCACCTCTGAGTACACTGAATATGTTTCTTTTATTCTGCTGAAACCAAATAAGTGTTGGTACAGATGAAAGAACGTAATGACAATTTCAAGGGGGAAATTTTCCAGTGGGAAAAGGTCATTTACCACCCTGAAAGTAATAAGTACAGAAAACAAAGTGGAGGAATATTGTGCTGCTTGTGGTGAATATTTACCTAAAGGGTCTATCATCAACAGTGAAAACAGTTTGTATAATAGCAACAGAAGCTAGCTTTATGATTAACAGCGTAAACATAACCAAGCTGGTCACATTCATAACAATATTTGACGATAAAGAAGAGGCAGGTTATTCAGAGGCGTTATGCTTTACTATGTACAATGTCCCAGAAAGTGCATCTGCCACTTTTCCTAAAAATCAGCAGGTGAACAATTTGCCTAAAATAAATACCTAGAAACCTCTTCAGCAACCATTTTTGCTTTTCCTGTGGGCTACACTGAATGAATGGTGTTCCTACAATCATAGCCGAACAAAAGTACACATACCCAATGATACAGTAGATTTGGACGTTCACTGGATGTTGTACAGGCGGCTTGTAGTGGTCCCCGAGTAGTTACTGCGTGCAGTAGCAGATCGTCGTGGTCCCCGAGTAGTTTCGTTTTTTTTTTTTTTTTTTTCATAATAGTCATGGCGGCGCAACTGCCAGGGTCATATGCCACCGTATAACAAAGAAGTAAAAAGCAAAAACAAAAAACAGAGGATAAGTCACACAATCAAAAAGGAGAAATTCTAAATATCCTTAAGAAGTCCTGCCTCCTTCACAAAGGAGAGGGTTGCCCCTCCCAAGACACAGGCATCCTCCCCAAGCACGGAGGAAAGACGATACACACCACCATCCGTTTGGTGGTCAGAAAGGAACCGACGCCGCAAATCCTCAAGACTAGGACACTCCACCAACAGGTGCCGAACAGTCAAAGGAACCAGACAGTCATCACAGAATGGAGGAGGAGCCCTCTCCATTAAAAAACCGTGAGAGAAACGGGTGTGGCCAATGCGGAGGCGGCACAAAGCAGTCTCCCATTGATGAGGGAAGCCCTGGTAACTGAATAAGCCCACCTTCTGGCAAATCGAGCGCAACTTATTGGCACCCACAGCATCTCAATGCTCCTGCCAACAGCACCAAACTCTGAAGGCAATAAAGGAGCACATATCTGCAGCAGGAAGACGATACAGAGGGGACTGTGCAAGAGGGGGACGAGCCGCTGCCGCCTTGGCCAGCTGATCAGCTCGTTCATTCCCTGCCACTCCCACATGAGCTGGAACCCAACAGAAATCCACACGACGTCCACGACGCCCTAAAAGAAAAAGCCACTCCAAAATGGATAAAACCAAAGGATGAGAGGGATTAAAAGACTCCATTGCAGAAAGAGCACTTCGTGAGTCACTAAAAACAGTAAAAGCAGTGTGGGGGAGAGTGAAGAGAATCTGAAGGGCAAATAAAATAGCAGTCAGCTCAGCCGTAAAAACAGAAGCAGTCACAGGGAGGCTCCCACCTCGACAGAAGGTGGGAAACACAACACCAAAGCCCACACCCGCATCAGACTTAGATCCATCAGTATAAACTGGTATAGAGTCCCCATGAGAAGAGGCATGCTCTAAAAACAGAGAAAATAAAACCTGAGAAGGAAGGGAGGCCTTACTGGATGAGAAGAAACGAAAAAATGTCACCCTGGGGAGAAGTCAGTAGCCAACCCTCGGGAAGATCGGAATGCCCCAGTGGCGAGACGAACACCAGCATGATGTATGGAATCTAAAATACGAAGCCGGGCTTCTGAGGCAGAGGAAAAAACTTCACATCCATAATGAAGTTTGGATAAAATCAGAGACTGATGCAAGAGGAGGAGGGTCTTGCAATCAGCTCCCCAGTATGTGTGCGCTAAAACTTTCAAGAGACCCAATGCTCTGAGACACTCAGCTTTTACGTACCTCAAGTGAGGGACCCAAGTCAACCGGCTATCAAAAATCAGCCCTAAAAACCGGGTTTCCTTTAAACACGAAATACGACGCCTGTCTAAAAAAAGGTTTGGGTCAGGATGGACTCCACGAACGCGGCAAAAATGCATGGCAACTGTCTTCTTGAAGGAAAATCGAAAACCTCGTTCATCAACCCATCTAGAGACACGGTTGAGAGCCATCTACATCCTCCTTTCTGCCATTGACATCCGTGAGGCAGTGACAGAGATGGATAAATCGTCAACATAGAGAGAGCCACGAACACCACCAGGGAGCACAGAAATAACGCTGTTAATTGCCACTGCAAAAAGGGTAACACTTAGTATGCTCCCTTGTGGCACACCATCCTCAAGGGGACATACAGTAGACAGCTCACTCCCGACTCGGACCCGAATAAAACGATTAGATAAAAACTCCCGGATAAAAGTGGGGAGTCGCCCACGGAGACCAAACTCATAAAGAGATTGCAATATACCATGACGCCAGGAAGTGTCATACGCCTTCTCCAAATCAAAGAACACTGTGATATGATGCTGGTTAGTTGCAAAAGCCTGGCAGATGGAAGATTCTAAAGAAAGGAGAGCATCTGTGGTCGACCGCATCTTCCGAAACCCACACTGGACTGGAGACAAGTAACCACCCTTCTCTAAGTACCACACGAGCCGACTATTCACCATCTTTTCGAGGACCTTACAAAGGCAAGATGTCAGCGAGATAGGGCGATAATTAGTGGCCTGCAAGTGATCCTTACCCGGCTTAGGGATGGGGAGAACCACAGCAACACCCCATGAGGTTGGAAACCCACCAGTGCACCAAATTCTGTTATACAGTGACAACAGAAAATGAAGGGCTGCATCAGGCAAGTGGTGTAAGAAGGCATATGGGACATCATCCAAGCCTGGAGATGAGTCGCGACACTGCGACAATGCCGTCTGAAGTTCAGAAGCAGAAAAAGAAACATTATATGACTCCTCCGCAGTAGATGGAAAACTAATGCCCAAAGATTCCAGGTGCCGACGGCGGCGTGCCGACGGTGATGAGGTGTCCTTCCTAGAGACATTAGCAAAATGAGCTGCAAATATCTCGGCAACAGAGAATGAGCCACCACCACACCTGCATGAGATAAAACAGGAGGAGAGGGAACGGGAAATTTTCCTGAAATCTTCCTCACCCGTTTCCACACTTTTGTGAGAGGAGTCTGTGAAGAAATTGAAGAAACAAATGATGCCCAAGACTTCCTCCTAGCCTCCTTCATAACCCGCCGTGCATGAGCTCGGGCCCTCCTATATGCCGCTAAGTAACCAGGGTCACCTCGGTGACGACGAAGTCGGGAGAAAGCAGCACGTTTAGCCCGAACAGCAGAAGCACATTCATCAGTCCACCAGGGAACTGGACGGCAAGGAAAGTGACCAGCTGTTCTCGGAGTACTCTGCAGTGCCGCCGAGTGTAGTAAGTCTGTGAAATACTCAACAGCAGCATCAGTGCTGACAAAATCCTCCACACATCGGTTCGGGGAAAACAGCTCCTCAAAAACCGGCCAGACTACCCTATCCAAGCGCCAGCAGGGAAGACGATGCCGAGGCGCACTCTGTGTCGATCTTAATAAAATAGAGAAGTGGTCACTGCCATGTAAGTCCGGTAACACAGCCCATGTAAAATTCAGGGCTACTCCTGCAGAGCACAGAGACAAATCAATAGAAGTAAAAATACCCGTTTGACTATGGAAGTAAGTAACTTCACCAGAATTTAAAATGTACAGATCCACATCCTCCACAGTGGAGGCTAACTTAGTACCTCTAGCATCAGCTGTGAAGCCACCCCACAGGGGATGATGACTGTTCATGTCGGCCAGCAAGAAATAGGGTGAGGGAAGTGCACGAATAAGATTTTCAAGATCAACCCTCTCAATAGTGGCACTAGGAGGGAGGTACAAAGAGCACACAGTATAATGACAGGGAAGGAAAATCTGGAGAGCAACAGCCTGCAGTGGAGTGTTAAGACTCACAGCAGTGAAAGGTATGTCACTGCATACTAGAATAGCCACACCCCCACCATGACCCTGTCCAGGAAGAGGATCTGAATAAAAAACCTGGTAACCAGGTGGACTGGGAGGCACAGCATCACCAACCATTGTCTCTTGTAGGCAAACACACACAGGTGAATACTCAGCCAGAAGCCAACGGAGTTCCTCCCAGTTGGCTCGTAAACCACAGCAGTTCCATTGAATAATATTAGCCATTAAAACTATTGAAATAAAAAGGGGCAGGGGAGAGGGACAAACAGAAAACCATAAAAAAATACTAAAAATATTAAAATGGAGGAACTATATACACAAAAGAAAGGGTCACTTAGTGGAAACCACTGAGCGACCCTGGGAGACAATCTTCTTGGGAATGCGGATACGCCCACTAAGGGGCTTGTCATGGGCAGCAGCATGGCTAGAACGAGGGCCTGGGGTCTGCGAAGTGTTGGAAGACTTCACAGACACCCGTCGCTGCCCAGCAGGAGAGGAAGTGCTACTCCGAACCCTGCCCGGGGCCCCCAGTGAACCAAGAGGTCGAGCAGGAGGAATTGGGGTCCTGGCCTCCAAACGTGGAGGGGGCAGGACAGGATCCTCCAAGGTAACCGGAGGAGGAACATCCGATACCCCGGAGGAAGAGGTGCCAGACTTACCTGACACCCCAGAAGCCCCCGAAGACCCAGAAGCAGGGTCCGAGGGCTGTTGCACAGATGGACTAACTACAGAGGATGTGGACTCCACGACCGACACCTTGCTTGGAGGACTTCAACACTCAAAGACTCTGAGGAACCACGATGATGTTTAGCAAATGAAGAATGTGCACCATGACTACCAGGGGATACCATAGATGTAGAGGTCAAGTCTTGAACTGTAGCAGCAACCATCTCAAGTGCGGGAGATTGTTGCACTGACATGGAATCAGCAGATGAAGGCATAGGAGCTGACACAACAGGAGAAATTCGGGTCTGCTGCTGGACAGGACGATGAGGACGGCTATGACCGGACAAAACTGACGCATAAGACACTCCGTTACGGAAAACAGATGACATGGCTCTACTCTTGGCCTCAGGAAAGCTTATTTTATCACGATTACGGATGAGGAGGATCTCCTTCTCCAAGCAAAATCGGGCACAGTCTTTAGATGAAGCAGGATGTGCCTCGCCACAGTGCAAACAACAAACAGGTCCAGGACAGTCCTGTCCTGCATGAGTGGATGCTCCACAACTGACACACACCACTGGGAGGCCCTGTTGCAAACGACGACAGACTCGCCCAACATGCCCGTACATCTGACAGTGGTAGCAGCGTCGTGGATTTGGTACAAAGGGTTTGACCCTAAGGGACAACCAAGCCACCTTGATGGATGAGCGCAGAACAGTACAGTCGAATGTCAGCAACAAGGATGGAGTTGGGGTAAGAACACCATCAACCTTCTTCTGAAACCTCTCCACTTTAACAACCCTGTGGAACTGGCGTTCTTCAAGCAGCTTCTCTTCACTGTAACGCAATAAGTCTTTGGAGAAAACAACACCTCGACTATGATTAAAAAAGGCATGAGGAACACAAGTGAACAGTGCATCCGGGTCCTTACACTGGGCAGCCAGCCGGGAACCCTCTTCAGGGGATGTAACCTCCACTAGGAGGCTACCATCCCCCTGAGGTGAAATCTTCGGCTCTTTCCCACAGATTGACACAATGCGCCAATGAACAGTAAAAATGTCCAGATTCCCGATAGGCTGACCATCCAAAGTACGAATGGTGTAGTACCTTGGGAAATCAACCCTCTCATAGACACCTGGCAAGACCTCACGGGCATGTCCACAAGATGTTGTTGTCTGTTGCCGGCTCTTCTTCTTTGTAGTGGCCACTGACCGCAAACCACAGGAACCAGGCAGGTATGGTTCCAAGGTGGCAATGTGGGCCTCACCAGCCAGAGGCACATGAGGCGCACAGGAGGGAGACTGTGAAGGATGGTCAGGGACGGAACCAGGGTCGTCAGCCGCAAAAATGGTGTAGGAAGCCATATATAATAATAACCACCTTCATTCCCCCACCCCTCCACCCACCATGGAGCCCAACAAGGGGAGGCCATATGCCAGGGAAAACACCACTGGCGACCCCAGAGGTAGTGGGAAAGTATACGCAGGTAACCACCAAGGGACCCTGACAAGAGTGACTCCAGGACGATAGGAGCCACCTAGTCCCCCAGTGCCCGCTTGTCCCTAAAGCCACTAGGTGACTAGCCTGGACGGCTAGCCAGTGACCAGCCGATTGACCTGGTCGGGCCCAACCAGGCCACCCGTCTAGCCAGAATAAGGGACCAAAGAGGTGTATTGCTAGCTGCAGGGCACACCATGTAGCATCGCTCAACCTCCAGGACTCCCATCTCCCAGCATTACGGGACGCCACGCACGGCAAACACGTGGGGAGGCAACAGTCCCGCCCTAGATGGCAAATGGGCAGGGACTGACATCACCAGTAGGCCTCCTCTACAAGTGTTGTAGGGAGTGCTTGGTCGACGAGGCCGACAAATGCCGAACCCTACAAAGGTAGGCATGCCTCCCAAGTAGGTGGCACTGCCAACCACACTTCAAGCCCCACCACCACGTCAAGGTGACCCGCTACAGTGGGGTAGTTTCGAAGTGTGCAGTAGGTATTATAAAGGGATGAAATGTGTGAACTAACCACGCTGCACCGCAAGTAAGTCGTCTGCTGTTTAAACTGGCTAAAGATATCTGCCGACATGGTTAAGACTTTTAAAGAGATACAAACGGCACTTTAAAAATCATTATATCGTTGTAAAACGTTGTAATAAAATTATACAGTAGCTTCTTGCAACATCTTATATAGAGGTAACATAATAAACAACAAAATAACCCACAAAAATTACGAAGGAATTTTTGAAGAGACGGGTCAAATAAATCCTTCAAGTTCCAATAATTTCTGCTGCCTGGAGGAAAAATCTTTCCCTTCGAGCGACTCGGGAAGGGAAGGAATTTTTTAAGAATACCAGTTCAGCTAAAGATTTCCTTCCCATGCCTCTACAAGGGAAGGAAATGTTTAAGAATACGGCCGTAAGGTTTAACCTTAAGCTTCCACTACGCAGCAGTGATAACCTCCGGAAAGTAAGGCGGTCAAATGTTAAGATAAGAGTGGGCGTCAGGGTTAACACCCCATCAACTTTCTTCATATTTCTCCGTACTGCTACAACATCCTGAGGAGCCAGCCCCTCTAAGAGGGAAGAATCAGAATATGAGATCAAGTCACGAGAATACACAACCCCTCGGGACTGATTAGGACCAAGTGACGAGAGGCAGATACAGGATAACAGGCGACCTTAGTTAGAGACTGGATGCATGAACTCTCCTCTTCATTCCTGGCTTCTAACAATAGAGAACCATCGCCCTGCAAAGAGACCTTGGGTGTAAATCCACATGCTGTAACTAGACCACTGTGAATCTGAAAACAGTTCAGGTTCCGGAAGGAAGTACAATCATCCGTTTTGAGGACTATATATTTTGTATAAGAGTGTTTCACAAAGACACCAGATAAAAACTCGATACAGGGAACATCTGGATTCGCAGTTTTGGCAAATGATTCGGGGGGCACAGTGTCATCACCAAGAGAGTGACCAGGTGATGCCAACTCGTGCGGCTGGTCACCTACCACACGAGTGGTTAAAGAAGTTTCTGATGTATCCATATATACAATAGTGAGATAATATGGCACAAGGAGCCAAGGGAAACTGCCTACCAGGGAGTGAGGGGACCGAGCGCGGTCTGATGGGAGTGGGGTACCTCGTCCCCAGAGGGTGACCCAAAAAGGACACCCCATAATGTGAAAGGTCCCTCCCACCAGTGCAAAGACCCCGTTCCTCAACACCCCCCAACCAACCAACTCAGGACAGCACCAAGGCAATCCCTCTGGAAGGCGGCACCGATGACCCGTACGGGTGACCTACGTTTCGGACAGTGCTTAGTCAGACCCCTCACCCACAACCCTAACAGCATGGGAGACCCTGCCAGATGTCATTACATCTGCGGGCAGGCTTGTGGGTTCACAGGGACACGCAAGCCCCCCCACCACGACAAGGTGGCTGCCCACGGGGGGGATCTCTCCATCGAGCAGTTTTACAAACACCTTAGTCCACGGAAAAGGAACTTATTCCGACGTCTGTACATCCAATATACCCAGCCTTACAACTAGGACATGTAAATTTGTAAACATCTGAACATAGAGGAGTAGGCCCTCTATCTTTGTAATTGAAAAAATTCTTTTTCTTAAAGTCACTGGTAAGTATAATCCTTAAATTTACAGAAAGAAAACTGTTTCTTAATTCTTTAAGTACCAGATTGTGAAACTGATAACTAATTATTCCTAAAAGATGTTTTTTTTCACCCTCAGAAATGTTTTCTGATTTCTGGAAATAATTGGGTGTGTTCCCAATCACTTTTGAGCACATTTGTGGAAGTTACATATTTAACGATTTCGGCCAAGAATAAAATTATGCAGCCATCACTCCAGCAAAATAATTTTGACCTACCCCAAAGTGTGCTATCTCCCATAACTAGTTCACAATTGGCGCTACATTTTATTCTTGAAGTCACCGCTAAGATGAATTGAAAAAAATAAAAAGCAAGAAAAAAGGCAATAGGTTCATCGGAAACTAAAAATCCAGTTAATCTGAACACAGCTGGCACAACAGCTCAGGTCAACGCTCAAGAAACCTGATTTTTTAGACCCATCGTGACTAATAATACTACGTATATTAGGATCCAAGTAGTGTTTATATATCTCTGTACAGGTATGTATTTACATTCTCTTAAAAATAATATCTGGTAATGAATACGTAAACAATTTTTTTTTTACACTATTTACTGTCATTCGGAGTAATCTCATCGTGATAAATATGGATAATGATTTAACACGAGCGGTCATACTGTGAAAAAATTTCATTTTCTCAAATTTGATCAGGAGGCTCATGATGCCACTTTGAACCCAGAGTTACCACGATAAAATCAATATCCGTTTTATCTCTAGGCTTCCCACTTGTTAACACGAATCAAACGAAATTCTTTGGGCTTAAACCCCATAAATGCCAGCCTTCCTTACCTGTGAATCGGTATCATCCTGTGTGTTACCACAATCAGCCTTTTACTGATTTCCTTTCTTTTTCCGAGGCGGAATGTTTTCAACCTTATAATATTCTCTGAAATTTAAATGCAACTGGTAGTATTTCCCAGCTAGTTTAGAGGATATTTGTGGAAGTTACATATATTGTGCTTTCGCCCTCAATTCTTTTTTTTTTTTTTTAGGATGACGTATAATATATTTGCAAAACTCCTAAATTGGATCATTTTACCGTAACAAAACAACTTGTACCCTTTTATTATCCTGAAGTTACCACTAAAAAGGAAATGAGTCACAACTGACCCTCTTCCTAACGTAAAAGTCCAAACGATCTCCAGACGACAGTAATAGTTCTTTCAGTGTTCCCGTAACCTAGATTTTTTTTGTAGCTGCCATGCACTATATATCTACCGAGATTTGGAATAATGTTATAAACTGTAATTAATTACATATCTCGGTATGGCCATAGTTCATACCTTCTTCTACTAAACTCTATGTGAGTCAAAAGTTCATCATTATTTCATGCTCAGATGTTATCACAGTTTTTGAGTGACTTTGCCTAGGAAAATAATATGGCTTATGGTGTCACAGGAATCTTCATCAAGTGGAATTGTTTCTTTTTTTTTTTTTTTTTTTTTTTTTTTTTTTTTTATTCAGGAGGTTCGATGTAATTTTAAAGTGCTGTTGCTTCGGATACAAAAGAATACTTATTCAACATTTCTAGCTTGTTTCGGTGACATCCACATGATTACACTGAATTGTTCTTAAAGAACACAGACGCTAACAAATCAAACGCTAGCTTTCTTTACATGTCAATGGATTTTATGGTAAAAAGTTTCCAAAATATGATTTTTTCTTCTCCAGAAGTGTCTTGTGAGTTTTGGAAATAATTGGGTGTGTTTCCCAATCAATATTCGGTATATTTGAGGAAGCTCCATAATTTGCTATTTCCATTGATAATTTTATACAGCCATCATCATACTATACGAGTTTCGACATACCCCCAGTGCAGATCCTATCAGCCATAACCAGTTCACAATTGGCACTACTTTTCATTCTTGAAGTCATTTTTAAGTTAAATAAAAAAAAACTATACTCATCTGAATTTAAAAATCCAGTTAATCACAACAGTTCAGCTAAAGGAGAATGCAACCTAATTTTCTTAGACCCATCATGAGCAATAAAACTATGCATATGGGGATCCAAGTAATGTTTTTATATTGTATCTTTCAGTACTGATATCTGTATACTTTTTCCTAATAATACATAAATGATAATCAATACCTTAACAGTTTTCGTTAAACGATTTATTGTTTTCAGAAATATTTTACCTTGGTAGATATGGAAAATGATACCACACAAACCGTCATCCAGGGAAAATATTCCGCTTTTTAAAATTCTGATCAATAGGCTAAAGACGCCACTTAAAAGCCCCAGCTATAGACATTAATAATATCCGTTTTATCTCTAAATTACCAAGTTTTTTACACGTCTCTAATCGAACGAAACTCTTTGATCTTAAACCTCCATATGATAGCTTTCCATACCTGTGAATCGATTTCATCCTACGTGTTACCTCATTTAGCCTTGTTGCTGATTGTTTTCCCTGGCGGAATTTTTTCCTCAGCAATGTTTTCTGAATTAAAGATGCAGTTTGGAAATTTTCGCAGCCAATATAGAGCACATTTGTGGAAATTTCGTATATATAGTGTTTTCGCCCTCAATTATGCTGTTATTAGGATGACAAATATAATAGTTCGTCATTACTAATACAGCGGATACTTTTACGGTAACAAAACAACCTGTACCATTTTTTTTCCTGAAGTTACCAATACAAACGAAAAAACACAAAAATGACCCTCTTCCTTAAGTAAAAATTGAAACATTTTCCAGACGACATCCGTACCGTTCATTCATTGTTCCTTCAGCCTACATTTTCTTTCTTTTTTGGCAGCTGTCATGAACTATACGTCGACGGAGATGAAGAATAAAGTTATTAATAGTAATTAATTATATATCTCGGTACTTACATAGTGTTTATACTTTCTCGTATTAATATTTATGTGAGAGTCAAAAGTTCATCAATATTGTTTCTCGTGATTTATCAAAGGTTTAAGACACTTTACCTAAGAAAATGAGGCTTATGGTGTAACAAGAATCTTCATGATGTTTAAATATTTCTTTTTTAACTCAGTCACGAGGCTCGATATAATTTTATAATGCTTCTTTTCCACAAAAAAAAAAAAAAAAAACTCTCATTCAAAATTTCTCGTTTTTTTCGGTGACCCCCACATAAATTGAAACATTAAATCTTAAACATCTCGCTGTCCAGCTCTCTTTACTTGTCAATCGATTTCTTATTGTATGTGTCCTTAAAGTGTGTGTGTGTGTGTGTGTGTGTGTGTGTGTGTGTGTGTGTGTGTGTGTGTGTGTGTGTGTGTGTGTGTGTGTGTTTTCACCCTACGAAATATCTTCTGAGTTCTGGAAATCATTGGGTGTATTTCCCAATCACTTTTGGGTACATATGTGGAAGTTGGATATTTAGCGATTTTACCCAAATATAAGTTTATGCAGCCATCATTCCAGTAAAATAGTTTTGACCTACCCCCAAAGTGCATGCAATCACCCGAAACGAGTTCACAATATGCACTACTTTATATCCTTGACGTCACGGTTAAAATGACTTATAAGAAGGTGCAATAAGTTCATCGGAAAATAAAAATCCAGTTAATTTCAACACGAATGGCACAACAGCTGAGGTCGACGCTCAAGCAACCTGATTTTTTTAGATCCACCATGAACAATAAAACTACGTATATGAGGATACAAATAATGTTTATAAATTGTTTATCTCTGTACGGCTATATATTTACATTCTCCTAACAATAGTATCTGATAAACAAAATGTATACAATTTTCTTTTACACGATGTATTGCCTTTCTGAGTAATTTCACCGTGGGAAATATGGATAATGATGTAACATGAGCGGTCATACTGTGAAGAAATTCCATTTTCTGAAATTTGATTAGGAGGCTCATGATGACACTTTGAAGCCAAGGTTACCCAGATAAAAATAATATCCGCTTTATTTCTAGACTTTCAAATTGTTCACACGTCTCGAATCAAACAAAATTCTTTGGGCTTAAACCCCTTAAATGCCAGCCTTCCTTACCTGTGAATCTATATCATCCTATGAGTAACCACATTTAGCCTTTTACTTATTTCCCCTTTTTCTCCGAGGAGGAATTTTTTCACCCTTAGAAATGTTTTCTTAAAATTAAAGGCAAGTGGGAGTTTTCCCAAGCTAATTTAGAGGATATTTGTGGAAGTTGCATACATTGTGCCTTCGCCCTCAACTATGCGGTTTCTTAGGATGACTGAAGTATAATAAATATGCAATATTCCTAAATCGGATGATTTTACCGTAACGAAACAACCTGTACCATTTTTTTTAATCTGATGTTACCATTGAAAAAGAAAAAAATTCACAAACGATCCCCTTCCTAACGTAAAAATCCAAACAATCTCCAGAAGACATTAATACTGTTGTATCAGTGCTCCTTTAACCTAGACTTTTTTTGTAGCTGCCATGCTCTACTGTATATGTCCACCGATATTTGGAATGATGTTATAAACGGTAATTAATTATATATCTCGGTATTGCCATAGTTTATACTTTATTGTACTAATCTCAATGTGAGAGTCAAAAGATCATCACTATTCATGATCAGATGTTATCACAGTTTTTGAGCGACTTTACCTTAGATAATATGGCGTATAGTGTAACAAAAACCATCATCATGTGAAAATGTTCCTTTTTTTTTTTTTTTAATTCATTCAGGAGGTTCATTGTAATTTTAAAATGCTTTCGCTTCACAGACAAAAGACTACTCATACAAGATTACTCGCTTGTTTCGGTGAGATTCACATGAATTATAATTAATTGTTCTTAGAGATCTCAGATGCCAACTCTTTTTACGTGTCAATCGATTTCTTGATCAATGTCTCCTAAATGTGATTTTCTTATCCCTCAGAATGTCTTGTGAGTTTTGGAAATAATTTGGTGTGTTTCTCAATCAATTTTGAGTACTGTAGCGCGTACTAATTTCTGCTCAGGGGTTACCCCTTCCTTCCCCCCTCTACCCTGGACAGAGGGAAGGGGAAAATCACGAACAAGTCTACCCCGCCTTCTGCCCCCAACTCCCCCACCCTCCACCTTCAGCTGCCAGTTACTGATTAGACGCAAATTTTCTCATGTCCTGTGAACATGACTAAACTGTCGTCGCACACGCTTTCAACGGTCAAGATTTGGACCATATTTTTAGAATAAATTATTACCGTATTGAACTGCATTCTCAAATTGAAAATATTCACCATCATTGTAATCCAGTGTCGTCCGCTGCACAATTCTGTGTTCCAGTGCTTTCTTTTTCACTTCCCCCAGCGCTCTCTCTCTCTCTCTCTCTCTCTCTCTCTCTCTCTCTCTCTCTCTCTCTCTCTCTGAATTTACTTTTCCCACTCACTCTTTCTTTTTAAATTTATATAACTTTCTCTTTGCTTCTCTCCCCCTTCTCTCTCGTTCTTTGTCTTAAGTCTTCCCCGCCTCTCACCCCACCCCTCCCCCCAGCCTGATCAGTAGTCAGTTATACCGTCACCGCTCCATCGTATATCGTGTGCAGGCAACATTTAACACACACACTTAGGTCAAATGTATGGAAAGCTATTTATATATATATATATATATATATATATATATATATATATATATATATATATATATATATATATATATATATATTGTTACGGAACAGAGAAAGATAACGTACACTTTAAGTGAGAATACTAAGAGTCACTACTGTCCCTTAAAGTTCCAGGTTCAAAACAAAAGAGTTAGGTAAAATTACAAGTTAAAGTTTAATGCTCAAACTAACAACAAAACATTCAGGACTCATAAGGATAATGTAATGGCAAATAAACAGGTTAAATATATGGTTAACTGCAATAGCCTCTATTAACACGAAATTAGCAAGAGTAAATTTATCTAAGTCAGCCCTGATAAAATGAGATACCAGATAATACTCAGTGAATGCCGGATATATTATTACAGATACAAAATATTATTAAAAATGACTGACATAAAACCCAACATTAATCAAAAACACTTCACTAGGCCTAAGAATTAACCTTATGCTACACAGTACAAGAAAAAATGCAATAAAACTTATACTCAAATTACACACAGCTGCTAGATGTTTGGAGATTTCTTGAGCACTCACAATAATAATAACTGTACAGGGGAGGACAGAGATGTGAACAAAATGAGGAGCAGATCTAAGTGGCAATGATGCAGAGACTGAGCTCATTATATAGGGGCCGGCAGAGCTTGATACAACTTGTAAGAAGGACGCGCAAATGAAGCCATGGGGACAAAAAGCTGAAAATCCCGCTCTGAATAACAGAGAGAACGACTTACTCTACTATAACGGTAGAAGGGGGGGACTGAGGCAGAACACGCTCGTGATCAAACATGCAGCAACTGTGCGTTAAAATTACACAAAGGATGATGAAATCATAGGCTATGTAACAATATATATAGTGATAAGAAACAGGGAAGTGAGCATGGAAGTGAAAAAGTTACTACATGACAGTATTGTGATACCAGCTCTAACGTACGGAAGTGAAGCTTGGACGTTGTTGGAAGGACACAAGTCAAGAGTGAGAGCAGTGGAAATGAGTTATTTAAGAGGAGCCTGTGGAGTCACATGGAGAGACAGGCTGACGAATGAGGATATAAAGGAGCGTTGTGGTGTTGATGTGGATGTGATAGGAAGCGTTATGAGGAACATACTGAGGTGGTTTGGCCATGTGGAGAGGATGGAGGGTGAAAGACTGACGAAGAGAGTGTATGTGAGTGAGGTGGAGGGGGAAAGAGGGAGGGGGAGGCCGAGGATGAGATGGAGGGATGGGGTGGAGAGGTATATGAGAGAGGGGGTGAGTTGGGAGCAGGGGAGTGAAATGGCGGGGGACAGGGCGACTTGGAGGCGATTTGTTTGTGGCCACCCCAAACGGGACTGAGGCGTCTGGCAATATATATATATATATATATATATATATATATATATATATATATATATATATATATATATATGTACATAATTGTATTTCTCATTATGTGCCATGTTCAGATAGAGAACACCAGACCAATATTCGTAATTTTTATTAGAGTGACCGTTCCACTTCACATAGCTGGGTAGCTGGGCTTATAAACTACACACACACACACACACACACACACACACACACACACACACACACACACACACACACACACACACACACACACACACACACACACACACGACTTAAATTTTGCACTGACAGCGTGGCGACTACAAATATAGTCATTCTAACAACTGGATCTGCTGGCTCCAAACCTTCCCTGTCCCAGTCAAGCTCCTCATTCAATAACCTGTTATTGAATGAGGAGTTTGACTGGGACATGGATGGTTTGGAGCCAGCAGATCCAGTTGTTAGAATGACTATATTTGTACTCGCCACGTTGTCAGTGCAAAATTTAAGTCGTGTGAGTGTGTAATTCACCGGGTCGGTCAGGATCACTTGATGGTCGTGATCGTCAGCTTTTTACCCTCCCGGAAGGGAGCTGAGAGCTCATATAGTCCGATCGAAGGGCAAGGCTGTGATCTTCACACACGCACACACCCGTCCCCTTGCTCTAGGGGGACAGTAACCACCCACTTCGTCAGTGAAACTTTTCGCAACCTGAGCGAGGCGCGAACTCCCGTCCACCAGTTGGCAAGCGAAAACGTTACCACTCCACCAGCGAGCGGTGTGTGTGTGTGTGTGTGTGTGTGTGTGTGTGTGTGTGTGTAGTTTATAAGCCCAGCTACTCAGCTATGTAATGTGGAACGGTCACTCTAATAAAAATTACGAATATTGGTCTGGTGTTCTGTATTTGAACATCGCACATAATGAGAAATACAATTATATATAGAAAAAAAAATTAGCTTTCCATACATCTGACCTAAGTGTGTGTGATAAATGTTGCCTGCACACGATATACGAAGGAGCGGTGACGGTATAACTGACTGCCGATCAGGCCTCAGGTGGGGGAAGGGGAGGGGTGAGAGGCGGGGAAGACTTAAGACAAAGAACGAGAGAGAAGGGGGAGAGGGGGAGAGAAGCAAAGAGAAAGTTATATAAATTTAAAAAGAACGTGAATGGGAAAAGTAAATTCAGAGAAACAGAGAGAGAGAGAGAGAGAGCTGGGGGAAGTGAAAAGGTAAGCACTGGAACCCAGAATTGTGCAGCGGACGACACTGGATTACAATGATGGTGAATATTTTCAATTTGAGAATGCAGTTCAATACGGTAATAATTTATTCTAAAAATATAGTCCAAATCTTGGCCGTTGAAAGCGTGTGCGACGACAGTTTAGTCATGTTTACAGGACATGAGAAAATTTGCGTCTAATCAGTAACTGGCAGCTGCAGGTGGAGGGTGGGGGAGTTGGGGGCAGAAGACGGAGTAGACTTGTTCGCGATTCCCCACTTCCCTCTGTCCAGGGTAGAGGGGGGAAGGAAGGGGTAACCCCTGAGCAGAAATTAGTACGCGTGACTGTACATATGAGGAAGCTCCATATTTAGCGATTTAGCTTGAAAATAAGTATATACAGTACAGCCATCACCACGGTAGAAGAGCTTTGATCTATCTTAAAAGAGGATCCTATCAGCCCTAACAAGTTCACAATTGGCACTACTTTTTATTCATCTAGTCAAATTTAAGGTTAAAAAAAAATCCAAAAGACTCATCGGAAATTAAAATTGAGTTTTTATCAGCAACCCTAAAACAACAGTTCAGGTAGAGGATAGTGCATCCTAATTTTTTTAGATCCCTCATAAACAATTAGACTATGTGTATGAGGACCCAAGTAATGTTTTTAAATTGTATCATTCAGTTATTCTATGTATTTAGTTTTTCCAGATAATATATAACTAATAATCAGTACCTAAACAGTTTACTGACAATCAATCTCTAAACAATTTTCTTTTAAACGACTCATTACTTTTCTTAATGATTTTACCTTGGTGTATATGGAAAATGGTATAACACAAACCGTTATCCTGGGAAAGTATTGCACTTTTTAAAAATCTGACCAGTAAGCTAAAGATGCCCCTTGAAAGCCTTAGTTATACAGATATAGATGATATCCGTCTTATCTCTAAATTATCAAATTTTTTACGCGTCTCTAATGAAAAGAAACTCTTTTATCTTAATCCTCTCAAATGATAGCGTTGGATACCAGTGAATCGATTTAATCCTATGTGTTACCTCATTTAGCCTTGTAACTGATTGTTTTTTTTTTTTTTCGGGGCTGAATTTTTCCTCAGAAACGTTTTCTGAATTTAAAGATGCAATTATCAGAGCACATTTATGGAAGTTATGTACCCTCAATTATGCGGTTTTTAGGATAATTATAAAGTTAGCATTACTAATGTAGCGGATACTCTTATCATAAAACAACGTGTACCATTTTTTTCTGAAGTTACCAGTACAAATTAAAAGAGACAAACGGCCCTCTTCCTTAAGTAAAAATCCATGCATTCTCCAGACGACATTAGTACAGTTCATTCATTGTTCCTTCATCGTGCATTTTGCTTTTGTAGCTGTAATGCACTATACGTCGACGGGGATGAGAAATAGTTATAAATGGTAATTAATTATATATCTCATTAAATCAAGAATGTTTATACTTTCTCATATTAATTTTTATGTGAGTCAAATGTTCATCTATTTCTTTCTCTCGAGTTATCAGAGTGTTAAAACACTTTGCTTAAGGAAATTTGGCTTATTGTGTAACAAGAACCTTAATAATGTGCAAACATTTCTTTTTTTAATTCAATCCGGAGGCTCGATTTAATTTTAAAGATCCTCTTTTGCAGAAAAAGAAAACCTTTCTCATTCAAAATTTCTCTCTTTTTTTCGGTGACCCGCAAATCATTTGAAACCAACTCTCTTTACTTGTCAATCGATTCTTATTGAATGTTTCCTAAAAGTGATTTTTTTCGCCGTCAGAAACGTCTTCCGAGTTCTGGAAATAATTGAGTGTGATTCCCACACTTTTTAGCACATTTGTGGAAGTTGCATATTTAGCGATTTCTCCCAAAAATAAGATTATACAGCCATCACTCCAGTAAAATAGTTTTGTCCTACTAGTTCACAATTGGCATTACTATTTATCCTTCAAGTCACGGCTAAGATAAATTAAAAAAAGGGGGGGGAGGGGGCAACAGGCTCATCCGAAACTAAAAATGTAGTTAATCTCAATACGGCTGGCATAACAGCTGAGGTCGACGCTCAAGCAACATGATATTTTAGATCCATCATGTATAATAAAACTAAGTATATTAAGATACACGTAATGTTTATAAATTGTTTATCTCTGTACCGCTATGTATTTACCTTTTCCTAAAAAATATCTGATAATCAATACGTACACAATTTTCTTTTACACTATCTATTGCCTTTCAGGGTAATTTCACGGTGGAATATATGGATAATGATGTAACACGAGCGGTCAGACTGGCAAAATATTCCATTTTCTTAAATTTGATCAAGAGACTCAAGGTGGTACTTTGAGCCATATAATGATGTAACATGAACGGTCATAGGTTGAAAATATTCCATTTTGTTAAATTTGATCAGGAGGCTCAAGATGTCACTTTGAAGCTCTAGTTACCCAAATACAAATAATATCCGCTTTATCTCTGGATTTATAACTTTTTTACACATCTCTTGTTACATAGCCTATGATTTCATCATCCTTTGTATAATTCTAATGTACAGTATGCTGCATGTTTGATCACGATTCGCCACGTGGCATCCATAGTGACCAGGCTTGCGTGTTCTACCTCACTCCCCCCTTCTCCCCCTTATAGTAGAGTAATTCGTTCTTTCTGTTGTTCAGAGCAGGACTGTCAACTCTTTGTCCCCTATACCTTCATTTGCACGTCCTTCTTACAAGTTGAATCAAGCTCTGCCTGCCCCTATATAATGAGCTCAGTCTCTGCATTAGTTGCCACTTAGATCTACTCCTCATTCTGTTCACATCTCTGTCCTCCCCTGTACAGTTATTATTATTTTTGTGAGTGCTCAGGAGGTCTCCAGCCATCTAGCTGCTGTATAATTTGAGTATAAGTGTTATTACCATTTTTCTTGTACTGTATAGCATAAGGCATTAATTCGTGGGCCTGGTAAAGTTTTTACTGTCAGCCAGTATTAATAATATTTTGTATCTGTAATAATATTATATCTTGCTTTAACTGAGCATTATCCGGTTTTCTCATTTTATTAGGGCTGACTTAGATAAATTTGCTCTTGTTAAATTCGTGTTAATAAAGGTTATTGCAGTTAACCATATATGTAACCTGTTTTGCCATTACATTATCCTTATGAGTCCTGAATGTTTAGTTGGTAGTTTGAGCATTAAACTTTAACTTGTAATTTTACCTGTTTTTTGTTTTGAACCTGGAACATTGCGGGACAGTAGTGATTTTAGTAATCTCACTTGAAGTGTTCATTATTTCTCTGTTCCTTAATATAAATTTGGCGACCTCTTATCAGGATATTCAGGATATTATCATAAGGATATTGTTTGATATTTTGTGACTGATTTATTCATGATGTCTACTATTACTACTCTTGATGAAGCCAAAGATTTTTTATCAAATGTGCAAAAAGTGTGTGATGTAGAAAACAGAACAAAGAATGAATTTAAGCTTGTTGCTCAACAATTGGGAATTGCTATTCGCTTTCATCATTCTAAAGATCATATTGTTGGTATGATTAATAAAAGCTTGTTTAATGTAACTCTTCCAGATGAGTAAATGCAGATTGAAATAGCTAAGTTACAGCTAGCCTTGCAGGAGGCTCGTGCTAAGGAGGCTGAGTTTCAGGCTCGTGCTAAGGAGGCCGAGTTTCAGGCACGTGCTAAGGAGGCTGAGTCTCAGGTTCGTATTCAGGGGGCACAGGCACAGGCACAGGCTCAGGCACAAATTGAACTTGCTAGGATTCAGGCAGACCATAAGTATCGCATGAAACAAGGTGGAACTGGATTATCTAGCTCTGATGATTTTGATGTGGCTAAAAATGTTAAACTTATCCCTCCTTTTAATGAATCTGATTTAACAAAGTATTTTCAGTTGTTTGAGAGGGTAGATACAGATTTTAATTGGCCCAAAAAGTATTGACCAGTACTCCTTCAGAGTGTTCTCATCGGTAAAGCTCAAGTAACTTATGCATCTTTGCCTCAGGATCAATCTGATAATTATGATGTAGTTAAGAGCTTGATTTTTAAGGCCTATGAGCTTGTTCCTGAAGCCTATAGAGTAAAATTTAGGACAACTTATAAGCAAGATAAGCAATCCCATGTTGAGTATGCAAAAGTCAAAGAAGATCTGTTAGAGCAGTAGTTAAATTCTAAGAATGTGGATTCTGATTTTGGTAAATTTAAGCAGATGATTTTGCTGGAGGACTTCAAAAGGTGTATTAATAAAGATGTAAGCCTATATCTTGATGAGAAAAGAATAGATAATTTGTCTGATGCTGCAGTTTTAGCTGATGAATATGTTCTCACTCACAAGAGATATTCTAAAGAAAAAAGGAAAGCCGAGAGTAAGTACGTTACCTCTACTCAGAGTACAGGTAACAGGAAAGAGAATAAAGAAGATGTTTCTCAGGAAGTAAATACCAGCTCCACCTCTAGATTTCAGAAAAGTAAATGTACTTATTGTAGTAAGCTTGGTCATACTACGGAGAAATGTTTCAGGAGACAGCGTGATGTGAACAAAAAGGAGTCTTTAAATATTCAGTCAATTGGTCTAGTGTCCACCCTTGAGAGTTCCCAGAAATCTTTAACCGAGTTAACTGAACCTGCTTTGAGGGGTAAATTAAATTCTCATGATGAAGCTCCTCTTTTGAGCAGTAACGTGGGTGACACTGTGGTAGGTCTCCATATTATAATTGCAAATCATACTAGATAGATAGATAAATAGATAGATAGAGAGACAGATAGAAGCAGGAAGTCAAATGATGAGAAGGTGTTGTGTCTGCGAGAATCGAGCAGCGCTAAACATGCTTACACGGAGGAAAGCTGACGACAGCGGCCAGTAAGGAGATGATGCAGTTAGCTGTCAGCAGTCCTCTCGTGAGAAAGATCTGGTAACCATGAGGAACCCCTGCTACACCAGATTTTAGGAAAGAGAGTTTAGAAGGAGACAAGCGACCCTAGAGAGAGGTCGAGACGGAGATTAGCCACCGAACAGGCTAGACAGAAGGAGACAAGCGACCCTAGAGAGAGGTCGAGACGGAGATTAGCCTTAGAACAGAAAGAGAGAGAGATAGCGGGACAGGGAGGTAGCTACCCGGGACTTATACTCTTATACCTGTTTAATATTTCCAAGACAAATAAAAATAGTCCCATACTATTCTTTGCCTCTCCCGTCACTACATGACATCTGGTGGGGAAACTACTACAAGATATAAAGCCGCTCGACCACAAGTCTAAAATATACTTCTCTACAAGTAACTACAAAGTCTTTATGACATTTAGTCTTTATGACAACACTCTCAAGAGTTCATGTGCTAATTTCCTGTCTGATGGTTTTGTCAGTCCTCTAGACAGTAATGACAGGGAATCAGTTAAAATATATCGTGATACAGGTGCTTGCCAATCCCTTATGCTGACCAGTGTTCTAGGCTCTAATGTTAATTCCTCTGATGAAACTGTAATCTTACAAGGTGTATGGAATAATTACTTCTCTGTCCCTCTGTGCAAAGTGAATTTAGAGTCTGGTTTTGTTAATGGTTCCGTTATGGTTGGGTTGGTTGAGACACTCCCAATGTCAGGTGTAACTTTCTTACTTGGAAATGATATTGGTGGAAGTCAAGTATGTCCAGCTCCTCAGTTGTCTAGTGAACCAGTGACTGCGACTCAGGATTGTGATATCCCTGATGTGTTCTCTGCATGTGCTGTCACTAGGGCTAAGTCTAAGTTACTGGTGACTTAGGGGATAATGATGATGATCTTATCCTAGCTGACACTTTTCTTGCTAATTTGGACCACTCACCAGATGAGGCAGTACCCCGTAGTGTTGATAATTTGTCTCGTCAAGAGTTGGTTGAGTTGCAGGTTGCTGACCCTGAGTTCAAAGGTCTAGCTAACTCTGCTTGCAGTGAGGAAGAGTCAGCTGGTGCTTCTACTTGTTATTATATAAAGTCAGGAGTACTTATGAGGAAGTGGAGACCCCCAGCAGCATCAGCCGACTGTGAATGGGAGGTTGTGCATCAAGTTGTCATCCCTCGTGTTTGTAGGCAGGATATCATTAGAGTGGCTCATGATTCCAGTTTGGCAGGACACCTTGGAGTGAGAAAGACTGTGGCAGGCATTTTGCAACACTTCTACTGGCCAGGTATCTTCAGAGATGTTTCCTGGTATTGTAAGTCTTGTCACACCTGTCAAGTTGTGGGGAAGTGTAATCAGACCGAAAAGGTTGCACCTCTAGTTCCCATTCCTCCTTTTGAGACGCCATTCACCCGTGTGTTGGTGGATATTATGGGCCCTCTTCCAAAGACGATTTTCTTATGTGTTGACCCTGATTGATATGGCTACTCGTTATCCAGAAGCCATTCCACTTAGAAATATCTCAGCAAAAGAACGTGGTTAAGGAAATGCTAGGGTTCTTCACCAAGTTTGGTCTGCCCAAGGAGGTACAGTCAGACCGGGGAAGTAATATCATGTCAAATGTTTTCAAGCAGTCTCTGAAAGAGTTGGGCATCACCCAGATCACGTCTTCAGTTTACCATCCCCAGACCCAAGGAGCGTTGGAGAGATATCATCAAACACTCAAATCGATGTTCAGGAAATACTGTTTGGAACATCAGAAAGATTGGGATAAAGGTCTTCCATTCGTTGTATTTGCTGCAAGAGAATCTCTAAATGAATCACTGGGCTTCTCACCCTTTGAACTACTGTTTGGCCATGAAGTAAGAGGACCCCTTAAGCTACTCAAGGAATGCTGGCTGTCGGAGGAAGATGACGTCAACCTGCTAGAGTATGTGATGAAGTTCAAAGAACGGCTGTCCACTGCTTTACAGCTGGCGAGAGAGAATTTAGGAGCTGCTCAGGAGAAGATGAAGACTTGGTATGATAAGAAGTCCAGGTTACGCCACTTTCAGCCAGGAGATCAGGTTTTGATTCTGCTACCGGTGCATGGGCAACCTCTTCAAGCCAAGTTTAGTGGTCCTTATTTCGTGGAGAAGAAACTCAGTGATGTCAACTATGTCATCGCCACACCAGATCGTAGAAAGAACAAGCAACTTTGTCACATCAACATGCTAAAGTTATATCACAGGCGGGACGAAAATAACCCAGTCTGCACTGTAGCTGTTCCACCCGAGTCTGCAAGTGAAGTTCTCCCATGCAGTATGAGCCTGAGTGATAGTTTGGGGAAGAATCCTGATATCATGAATGATCTCCAGACTAAGCTTTCTCATCTAGCTCTCGAAGAAAGGCAGGAGTTTTCGGCATTACTGCAGGAGTACCCACAAGTGTTCCATGACACTCCAGGAAGAACCACTGTGTTGATGCATGATGTCGATGTTGGAGACGCAAAACCAATTAAACTGCCTCCTTACTGTGTGAACCCAGTGAAAGTTCCTCTCATCCAGAAGGAGCTTGGCTACCTGTTGGACCACAAGATGATTGAGCCCTGTCAGAGCGAGTGGAGTTCTCCTGTCACTGTAGTCCCTAAGCCAGGTGGGTCACAGCAGCTTTGCATCGACTACAGACGTGTTAATCAGATAACCAAAACAGACACTTACCCTCTCCCTCGCGTGGAAGATTGCATAGACATGATCGGAAAGGCTAGGTACATAAGTAAGTTTGATTTGTTAAAGGGATACTGGCAAGTACCTATGACTGAACGTGCTAGGGAGATCTCATGTTTTGTAACACTAGGAAAGACTTTTGCATGTTCTGTAATGCCATATGGTATGAAGAATGCACCAGTCACATTTCAGAAGCTCATGAATGTTGTAACAGAGGGTTTGGCAGGGTGTGTTGTTTATATTGATGATGTATTAATCTTCAGTGACAACTGGAAAGATCACCTATGCCATGTCAGTAAATTTCTTGAGCGTTTGGTTCAGGCTAATCTTGTAGCTAATTTATCAAAGTGTGAGTTTGGTCAAGCTAAAGTTCAGTACCTTGGGTACGTAATTGGTGATGGACACATTGCACCACCAGGAGCTAAGGTTCAGGTTATAAGTGATCTTCCCAGACCTAAAAGTAGGAAAGAGCTACAAAGATTTTTGGGAATGGTAGGTTATTACAGGAGATTTGTTCTTAACTTTTCAATTCTTGTATCACCACTTACAGACCTACTGAAAAAGGGAGTTAAATTTGTCTGGACCGATAACTGTGAATCCTCTTTCAATAAACTTAAAGCTATCCCATTAAGTCAGCAAGTGCTCGCTACTCCAAATTTTGCTAAGCCTTTTAAGATGGCTGTTGACGCTAGTGATACAGGAGCTGGGGCTGTTTTGCTGCAAGAGGATGATCAGGGTATTGAACACCCTGTATCTTATTACAGTAAGAAGTTCACTCCACCTCAAAAGAACTACTCAGCTATTGAGAAAGAGCTTTTGGCCTTGATTTTGGGTTTACAGCATTTTTCATTTTATTTGTGTTCTGGTTTTGACCCCATAGTCATTAATACCGATCATAACCCACTGAAATTCCTTAGTAAGTTTAAAGATAAAAATCAGAGATTGACAAGATGGAGTCTACTTCTTCAGGAGTATTCATTAGACATACAACATGTCAAGAGGAAAGAAAATGTTATTGCAGATTGCTTATCTAGACTTTAGACAGATTGTTTTAGAGTAATGAGAAATTTCCTTTGTAAATTTCTTTTTCTTTGTGGGGAGGTGTTACATAGGCTATAATTTCATCATCCTTTGTATGATCCTAATGTACAGTATGCTGCATGTTTGATCACGATTCTCCACGTGGCTTCCATAGTGACCAGGCTTGCGTGTTCTACCTCACTCCCCCCTTCTCCCCCTTATAGTAGAGTAAGTCGTTCTTTCTGTTGTTCAGAGCAGGAGTGTCAACTCTTCGTCCTCTATACCTTCATTTGCGCGTCCTTCTTACGAGTTGAATCAAGCTCTGCTGGCCCCCTATATAATGAGCTCAGTCTCTGCATTAGTTGCCACTTAGATCTACTCCTCATTCTGTTCACATCTCTGTCCTCCCCTGTACAGTTATTATTATTTTTGTGAGTGCTCAGGAAGTCTCCAGCCATCTAGCTGCTGTATAATTTGAGTGTAAGTGTTATTACCATTTTTCTTGTACTGTATAGCATAAGGCATTAATTCGTAAGCCTGGTAAAGTTTTTGCTGTCAGAAAGTATTAATAATATTTTGTACCTGTAATATTATTATATCTTCCTTTAACTAAGCATTATCCGGTTTTCTCATTTTATCAGGGCTGAGTTAGATAAATTTGCTCTTGTTAAATTCGTGTTAATAAAGGCTATTGCAGTTAACCATATATGTAACCTGTTTTGCCATTACATTATCCTTATGAGTCCTGAATGTTTAGTTGTTAGTTTGAGCATTAAACTTTAACTTGTAATTTTACCTGTCTTTTGTTTTGAACTTGGAACTTTGCGGGACAGTAGTGATTTTAGTATTCTCACTTGAAGTGTTCATTATCTCTCTCTGTTCCGTAACAATATTTATACTATATTATATATATATATATATATATATATATATATATATATATATATATATATATATATCGTCATCATCTTCCGGACCTCCTTTCTCACCCTAGGGCAGGGTGAGGAGTAGCAATGTCCAGACAGCCCAAATTTCCCCAGTCCAATGGGCCACGCTTCCATTCACTCATCATTGAAGTCCCAGGAATCTTGACTCTATGGGATACGCCAAAAACATTCAACACGTTCTGTAGCTTCATAGAATCTTATCCGATAGAGTCAATCCAGACGCTACCATGTTAAAAAGGGGTGTCAAAATCCTTGATCATGCACTTCTTCTCACAACATTCATCCAGCCGGCTCAATCTCCTGTCAGTTGCCTAGCCTCACTGACTTCCAAACCTTTCTTCCTCACACATTCATCAACCATATCTCTCCACCTTCTTTTTGGCCTACCTCTCCTCCTCCCTCCTTCGAATTCGCTCAGATATACCTTTTTCACCACTCTATTGTTATCCATTCTCTCCGCATGACCATACCATCTCAGTACACTCTTCGATTCTGGTGTCCACCGACGTCCTCACTCCGCATCTTTCACGAATCACATTATTTCGTATCCTATCCACTCTCTGTACTCCACATACATTCCTCAGCAGTCCCATCTCCTCTGCTCTTAACCTTGACTTTTCATTTTCATGCCACACCATAGTCTCACATCCATATGTTAAAGGTAGCACTAACACTCTTTTATGTAAGCCTCGTGCAGCTGCAACACTCAAGCCTCTGTTTCTTATCAAGGTCTTCATGGCACCAGCTACTTTTCTTCCTTGTGTCACTCTACTTTCCACTTCTTTTGCTCATTTTCCTCTCTTTTCTATCACTATACTCAGGAATTTGAAGTCTCTCACCAGTTTCAGTCTTTCTCCATTCACTGTTATATCGCACTGGGATATAACCACTCAATAACTATCATTTTACTCTTTTCTACATTTACTCTCAAGGCACGAAGTTTACAGACATCAGCAAACCTCTGCACTAGCATACCAAGCTCTTGTTCGGTACTTGCAAGCAGTACTGCATCATCAGCATACAACAAATTTGAGATATTCCATCCATCACCATTCATTACCAACGCCATCCCCTTCTCCATTACTCGTGTTATTACTTCTTTCAGCACCCCATCCATATATATATTGAACAACCATGGGGACATCACAGAACCTTGTAGCACGCCCACACCGATCGTGAACCATTCACTTAGATGGCCATTAACCCTTACACATGCTTCACTAACATCATAAAAACTCTTGACGGCACCTAGCAGCTTTCCCTCTACACCGTACATGCGTAAAACATTCCACAATCCTTTTCTGTCCACTTTGTCATATGCTTTTTCCAGATCCATGAATGCCATAAACGCCTAATGGTCCTTCTCACAAGCCTTCTCTATTATCTGTCTCACTGCAAATATTTGGTCCACACATCCTCTGCTACTCCTAAAGCCACTCTGTTCATCAATCACTAGGACATCTGATTACTCTCTTACTTTCCCTATAATAAATCTTCCAAATACCTTCCTTATCACACTCAATAAACTTATGCCACGACAATTCTTGCACTCACTTTGCTCACCTTTATTTTTGTACAGGGGTACAATCACAACCTTCTTCCACTCTGCAGGCACAGTTTCACACCTCTATGACTTCTTACATATCTCCAACAAGCACTTCATTCCAATCTCTCCACTACACTTAAGCATCTCTGCATACACCTCATCAACCCCAGCTGCTTTCCCATATTTCAGCTGCTTCACAGCATTCTTCACCTGTGCGAGTGTCACGTCTCCTGGTACTGCTTTCTTTCTCTGCACACCCCCAAAACCAATCATGTTTACAGCTGCCCTGCTCTCTCTATTCCCATTCATCAGGCTTTCAAAATATTCTCTCCATCTGGTCCTTACTTCATCTCAATGGGTTAATAATCTACCACCTACATCCTTCACACCAGCACATTTCCTTCCGCTTTCACATCTACATTTCCGCACCTCTTTCCAGAATAACTTTCTATTTTCAGTATAGTTCGCATTCATTTTTCTTCCTATATCCTAATTTACCTCCTCTTTTTTCTTCACTAGTCTCTTTACGTGCTTCTTGCTCTCAACATATTCAGTTCTTACTTCAACTGGACACCTCTTCTGTAACCACTTTAGCCACTTCTTCCTCTTTTCCTCCACCGCTCTCTTTACCTCCTCATCCCAA